>NC_059381.1:2531527-2659027 GCF_019703515.2 Myxocyprinus asiaticus | reverse complement strand
TAGCAGAAAATATTAAGTACTTTTACACTGAATAAGTTAAAGCGTAATTTATATATATATATATATACAGCTTCTGAGACCATCAATCCGTGCATCTTATCACGTGACTCGTTGTGCATGACACCGCAGAGACTCACAGCATGTGGAGGCTCATGCTACTCTCCGCGATCCACGCTCAACTTACCACACGCCCCATTGAGAGCGAGAACCACTAATTACGACCACGAGGAGGTTACCCCATGTGACTCTACCCTCCCTAGCAACCGGGCCAATTTGGTTGCTTAGGAGACCTGGCTGGAGTCACTCAGCATGCCCTGGGTTCGAACTTGCGACTCCAGGGGTGGTAGTTAAACTTGAAAATATTAAGTAAATTCTACATTCAAACATGTAAAAAATGAATGCCCTAGATTATGTAACAGGGATGCTGCACAGATTTTAACATAAAATGAGTACAATATGTCCATACCAGATCATATTTAAATTGTTTTATCTACCAGTATATCATCACATATGAATTAGAGGTCGACCGATATTGGATTTTGCTGATACAATAATGTGTTGTGAAGAAAGGCGATAACTGATAAATCGGCAGATCTTTTTTAAAATGTATATATTAAATGTGATAAAAATGTCCTTAGCATTTTCTTCCTGTGATGGGCACATACATAGAGGCAACAAGAACCCAAATTTCCAATAATAACCAGGATAATCAAATGAAGATTTGGTGCATAACGCAGGAGTTTTAACTATAAACAAGGCGGAAATACACCAGGGACTCTTATTTTGAAAATGTGTGTACTCCCAGTTGCTCACACATATAGATAAGGGAAATAAAATATGCACTCTTAAAATCATCTACAACTTATTACTATATACATACTGTAAAATGAACATTGTCATAAAACAAGAATAAGCAGTAAAAAACTGATTTTGAACCGTTCTGAAATCGCAGGAAACAATGTATCACGAGCTCAATGTGCAACAGTGCCGCGTCTTCACTCTGAAGTGTGCAGCACATACAGACTAAAGAGTTATTTAATTAAATCACAGCGTTTTACAGTTTAATGATTACATTTGGTCATATCGAGATTCCTGTTTTTCTGTCCCTAAATGTAAGACCTCGTTAAATGATAATGAAGACTTTTGTTAAATCATTTAAGATATTTAAGATTTGTTATGGCCTTAAATTATAAAAACAGAATTCAAGATATTTTAAGACTTTTTAAATATTTTTTTATGATTGTTTGTCATCTTTACAATTTGTCATCACGTATCAGTCGTAAAGTAGAAAACCTTGTCATATTTACTTGCTAATTTTAGTCAATTAAACTGGTAAATAAAATAAGTAAATTTGACTTAACCTTTTGAAGCTGGTGTTCCCAGCATGCACTGGGCATGAATAATTAATGAGCTTGCATGGTTTCACTGTTTGACAGTTTATTAAAATTTTTCTATTGTTAATTTGGTTGTTATGTTTGGTAACTTCTTGTTTTGTTCATTTTCTACTCAAAATTACACATTCATGATTAATAAAAGTGGTTTGTAAGTGTAACAGTGGCCAGCTGATAGATAGCTGTGCAGTGTGTATAAACCTCACTCTCCTGACCTCAAGAGGTGCACTAGTGACTGATGCTAGGGCCTCCTTGTTAGCGCACCCGCCTCCCATGCCGGAGATGCTGGTTCGAGTCCTGTACGGAGCAGGTAGAACAGGAGCGTCACAATGGTGCTGTGAGGTTTAGGAGGGTGAGTGTAACGGTGGTCAGCTGATAGATAGCTGTGCAATGTGTATAAACCTCACTCTCCTGACCTCAAGAGGTGCACTAGCGACTGATGCTAGGGGCTGTAGCCTTCAGCCTCCTTGTTAGCACACCCGCCTCCCATGTCGGAGATGCTGGTTCGAGTCCTGTACGGAGCAGGTAGAACAGGAGTGTCACAATGGTGCCATGACTCGGATGGGAGTGAGGTTTAGGGGGGTGAGTGTAACAGTGGCCAGCTGATAGATAGCTGTGCAGTGTGTATAAACCTCACTCTCCTGACCTCAAGAGGTGCACTAGCGACTGATGTTAGGGGCTATAGCCTTTAGCCTCCTTGTTAGTGCACCCACCTCCCATGCTGGAGATGCCAGTTCGAGTCCCGTACGGAGCGGGTAGAACAGGAGTGTCACAATGGTGCCGTGACCCGGATGGGAGTGAGGTTTAGGGGGGTGAGTGTAACAGTGGCCCGCTGATAGATAGCTGTGCAGTGTGTATAAACCTTACTCTCCTGACCTTAAGAGGTGCACTAGCGACTGACACTAGAGGCTGTAGCCTTTAGCCTCCTTGTTAGCGCACCCACCTCCCATGCCGGAGACGCCGGTTCAAGTTCTGTACGGAGCAGGTAAAACAAGAGAGTCACATAAAGAAATGTGTTTGCAAAGAAAGTTTAAAACATGACATGTTCTAATATTATGTTTCTAATTATTTAACATTTAAAGTTTAAGTACCATGTATATTATATATGTAAGTAAAAGTTACTGCATTTACTAAAATGTATAAGTTAAGTTTACTCACTCACTTCAGTCAATATTATGTCATCAAGTTTTTTTACAAAATTTGGTACCATTAAGATTTACTTAGAAAACTGTGTGCAAAAACTTAAGTAAATCTTACCAGTCATTATTTCAGTCTCACTACATATGCAACAGTATGTTCTTTCCCATCACAAGCAAAGTATTTACTTGCTAAGCACAGTGTATGCATGTTATCTGGTTATTCATCCTTTCTTTCAAAAGCACAGATACTGCTCTCACATTTCAACAGATATTAAGAACGGCAGTTTACACAGGTCACAAGCTTAATTGCATCTCTTAGGACAGTAAATCTATTAGGTTCCACCTGACAAAAATTGTCAGGACAGTGAAACAGTCACAGTGGCAGAATTGTATTTGTTTGTGCGTGTGTGTGTGTGCGTGTGTGTGTGTGTGTGTCTAGAATTGAGAATCCATTTCAGTTAGTTTCACTCTGTGCTTGAGCCTGCAGAACAGAACAGGTCGATATTTGCAGTCAGCATTACTCTGACAAACGTGTCTTCAGGCAAGAAGAAAACGTGTGATGAACGATTTCTCACAGCAGAACTGCAATCTGAGATAACCGTCACGAAAGACCGAGAAAATTATAATTGTTGTTAACTGCTGCAAATGGTCACACGTTGTATCTGTGAACAATTTTAACTTCAGAGGGCCTTAGTGAACGAAAACATCTGAAAATACAAATTCTGTCATTATTTAATCACCCTGATGTTGTTCCAAACCTGTGTGACTTTCTTTCTTTGGTGGAACGCAAAAGGTGATATTGAAAGTGAATAGTGACTGGCACTTTAAAAAAAAAAAAAGTGATAAAAGCATCATAAAAGTGTAAAAAACTGTAAAAAACAAAAACAAAAAAACATTTAATTTCATCAAAGAGCAATAATTAATACACATGTAGAGACAGTGCACAGTGTTACTCACACAAACACAAAACATTATAAGGGTAAAACATGTGACACTAAAATAATGCAATAAAAGTAATCTAAACTACATAAAATAAAACACACAACATCCCAAGGTACATAAATTATATTTAAAAATAAGAGGAAACATAACTATTCCTATACAATATAATAAAATGAGTCATGCTGGGATATCTGTGAAAGCCAGATTATTGTTTTTTTTTTTTTACTGTTATTTTAATAATAGTTTACCATATAAAGTACATGTATTCGGGGCCTGGGGAGCTCAGCGAATATTGACGCTGACTACCACCGCTGGAGTCGCAAGTTCGAATCCAGGGCGTGCTGAGTGACTCCAGCCAGGTCTCCTAAGCAACCAAATTGGCCCGGTTGCTAGGGAGGGTAGAGTCACATGGGGTAACCTCCTTGTGGTCGCTATAATGTGGTTCTCGCTCTCAGTGGGGCGCGCGGTGAGTTGTGCGTGGATGCCGCGGAGAATAGCGTGAAGCCTCCACACGCGCTACGTCTCCATGGTAATGCGCTCAACAAGCCACGTGATAAGATGTGCGGATTGACGGTCTCAGACGTGGAGACAACTGAGATTCGTCCTCCACCACCCGGATTGAGGCGAGTCACTACGCCACCACGAGGACTTTGGGAATTGGGCATTCCAAATTGGGGAGAAACAAAAGTACATGTATTCTCTTGTTAAACATGATATAAATTTTTACTGTTAATTATACAGTAAAATCATACTTTTTACATCTAAAAAAACAATATTTTACTGTAAAATTTAATGTATTGTCTTGTTAAATATATCATCTTTTGTACCGTGTATGTTACGGTAACTACCGGTTAACCAAATTGTCCTTTTACCATTAAAATTACAGACATTTTTTACCGTATAAAACTTTTGTTCTATATTCAAAATCTTCTGAAGCCATATGAAATCTTTATGTGAGCAAAAGACTAAAATTTACGTTGTTATTAACTGAAAATCTTCCCCTCTGCCGCTGCTCTCAGGTGTTCACATCAAGAGGAGAAAGATTAAAATACTGTATATTTGAGAACTACAATGATTCCGAGCAGCTTCAGAAGACTTGGAATATTGTGCATGAGTCGTATGGACCACTTTTATGATACTCATGTGTCCTTTTTGAGCTTGACTGCCCTAGTCACCATCCACTTTCTTCTTAGAGAAAACAGGACATTCTCTTTATGTCCTTTGGCGTTTCATGGACATGTAAAAGACACACCAAAACAGAGTTTGGACAACATGAGGGTGATTAAAAGATGACAGAATTTTAGAAGCCTCTATACACAAAAACACAGCCCGTTAGCAGCATTCCCTTCCCAAACACTTACATAAGATAAAGTAGATCATAACGTCTCTGTAAGTGAACACTCTTTCATCTGGCAATGTTCAGAGAACTAACGTTAGCGTAAAAACAACTTCCAGACAGAAACGCACGCAAACTGGCGAACTACAGAGGAAGTGTGTTCATGAAAGTGGATTGTGGAACAGCAGCTTTTGGGTGGTCTCATTTATCAGAGGAACACTGACCCAGAAATACAGTTTGCTTTAACAGGCTGATTTGTTGTCGGTTTAGTTTTCCAACCAGCAGGTTCCAGCATTGACAGGGTGAATGTAAACTAACCCTAGATCAGAGAACTGTATGTTTGTGGCTTAACTGGGTGTACAGACTAATTATTGATACTTATAAATCATAGAGTGTGTCTTTGTGTTTGTGAAAGATACCCACAGTCCTTACAAACTTGGTGCAATAGTTTCTGCCACAGCTTACTAAGCCAAAGCATCACTATTACTATTGCTTATTATAAGAGATTTGCCAGAGATGCTTGAGCGTTGCTTTGTGGTTGCTTTATGGTTACTTTGAGGCCCAAGTCGAAAGACTCTACCCTCAAGTCTCTATGATATTCTAGTCTCTAAATATGGCTCAGGTCACTCCTTCCATGTAAGTCTATGCCCATATTTTTGGCTGCCAGGCAAAAATGGTACACCAGATTACTTGGAAAAGTAACAGCACACCTCTCCTCAACAAGCTGCATGATTTGAGGTATCATTCACATCTTTAGCACAAATTTTAAATTATTATATATCCTATATTATTACAGGTGCATCTCAATAAATTAGAATGTCGTGGAAAAGTTCATTTATTTCAGTAATTCAACTCAAATTGTGAAACTCGTGTATTAAATAAATTCAATGCACACAGACTGAAGTAGTTTAAGTCTTTGGTTCTTTTAATTGTGATGATTTTGGCTCACATTTAACAAAAACCCACCAATTCACTATCTCAAAAAATTAGAATATTTTGACATGCCAATCAGCTAATCAACTCAAAACACCTGCAAAGGTTTCCTGAGCCTTTAAAATGGTCTCTCAGTTTGATTCACTAGGCTACACAATCATGGGGAAGACTGCTGATCTGACAGTTGTCCAGAAGACAATCATTGACACCCTTCACAAGGAGGGTAAGCCACAAACATTCATTGCCAAAGAAGCTGGCTGTTCACAGAGTGCTGTATCCAAGCATGTTAACAGAAAGTTGAGTGGAAGGAAAAAGTGTGGAAGAAAAAGATGCACAACCAACCGAGAGAACCGCAGCCTTATGATTGTCAAGCAAAATCGATTCGAGAATTTGGGTGAACTTCACAAGGAATGGACTGAGGCTGGGGTCAAGGCATCAAGAGCCACCACACACAGATGTGTCAAGGAATTTGGCTACAGTTGTCGTATTCCTCTTGTTAAGCCACTCCTGAACCACTGACAACGTCAGAGGCGTCTTACCTGGGCTAAGGAGAAGAAGAACTGGACTGTTGCCCAGTGGTCTAAAGTCCTCTTTTCAGATGAGAGCAAGTTTTGTATTTCATTTGGAAACCAAGGTCCTAGAGTCTGGAGGAAGGGTGGAGAAGCTCATAGCCCAAGTTGCTTGAAGTCCAGTGTTAAGTTTCTACAGTCTGTGATGATTTGGGGTGCAATGTCATCTGCTGGTGTTGGTCTATTGTGTTTTTTGAAAACCAAAGTCACTGCACCCGTTTACCAAGACATTTTGGAGCACTTCATGCTTCCTTCTGCTGACCAGCTTTTTAAAGATGCTGATTTCATTTTCCAGCAGGATTTGGCACCTGCCCACACTGCCAAAAGCACCAAAAGTTGGTTAAATGACCATGGTGTTGGTGTGCTTGACTGGCCAGCAAACTCACCAGACCTGAACCCCATAGAGAATCTATGGGGTATTGTCAAGAGGAAAATGAGAAACAAGAGACCAAAAAATGCAGATGAGCCGAAGGCCACTGTCAAAGAAACCTGGGCTTCCATACCACCTCAGCAGTGCCACAAACTGATCACCTCCATGCCACGCCGAATTGAGGCAGTAATTAAAGCAAAAGGAGCCCCTACCAAGTATTGAGTACATATACAGTAAATTAATATACTTTCCAGAAGGCCAACAATTCACTAAAAATGTTTTTTTATTGGTCTTTATGATGTATTCTAATTTTTTGAGATAGTGAATTGGTGGGTTTTTGTTAAATGTGAGCCAAAATCATCACAATTAAAAGAACCAAAGACTTAAACTACTTCAGTCTGTGTGCACTGAATTTATTTAATACACGAGTTTCACAATTTGAGTTGAATTACTGAAATAAATGAACTTTTCCACGACATTCTAATTTATTGAGATGCACCTGTATATTAGGGTTTGTGTTTTTGTTCAATTCACTAAGTCTAGCTATTAGCAGGGTCAGAAATTAAGGAGGGCTTGGGGTAAAAATTCACCTGTAATTTCATTGTAACATCTGATAAAGTTCTTATTATTCTAGTATCGTCCTAGTAATTGTAGTGATTGAATTTTAAGGTTAAGAGTTTTGTATTAATTAACTGATTAAATTGATGTATTTGACAAATGGATGAGACTCATGAAGGTAAAAATAAATGCCCCTGACAATCAAATCCAGGGGGCAAATATTGCCCCTTAATGTAAAAGATCATTTCTGATACTGGTTATTAGTATTATTTGTCTGTCGGTACATTCATAATTTATCAAATCATTGCATTTCAATAGGCATACCAATAAAGCGGCACGGAACCCATTTGTTAAAATGTTCAGCTATGAAGGACGATTATCATACTTTTATAACAGGAAAATGCATGAGTAGAAATCACGTTTCAAACGCCCGCAAAATTCTGACCATTCCTATTTAAACGTCAAAATGAGGTGTTCAGATTTAAAGAAACATTTCACCCGAAACTGAAAATTCTGTCATCATTTACTCACCCTTTTGTCGTTCCAAACCTTTATGACTTTCTTTCTTGGTAGTACATAGAGACTCACTTATAACATTTAATAAAGCACCCAAAAGTGTCATAAAAGTAGTCCATGCAACTTGTGTGTCATATTCCAAGTCTTTAGGAAAGGCATACGATCACTTTGTAAGATGAACAGACTGAAATCTAACTTAAATATCGGTTTGTTTATGATATAAAGTGATTGTATGCCTTCAGGAGACTTGCATGGACTACTTTTAGGTGCTTTATTACAGTAAGCTTTAAAGTGAGTAACTGGGTGGATTGCTATTGAACTGAATCCAGCAAATGGGACATTCATTAAATTATTTCCTTTTGTGTTCTGCAGAAGAAAGAAAATCATATGAATGACAGGATTTGGGGTTAATAAATGATGACCATTCCTTTGAAAGGATATTCCGGGTTCAATACACGTTAAGCACAATCGACAGCATTTGTGGCATAATGTTGATCACCACAAAATAATAATAATAATAATAATAATTCCTCCTCTTCTTTAAAAAAAGTAAAAATGTGTGTTACAGTGAGACACTTACAATGGAAGTCAATGGGGTCAATCTGTAAACATTAAAATACTCACTGTTTCAAAAGTACAGTCACAAGATATAAACATTATGTGTGTTAACGTGATTTTGCTGTGATAAAATCACTTACTAACCACATCTGTGGAAAGTTATATCCAATTTTACAACTTCGTTGCCATGACCGCGCAACTCTAAAACCCAAAATGACCGTAAAAACAATTGAAACAACTTTACAGCTCAAATAATACACCAGTTTTAACAGAAGAATTAATGTAAGTGCTTTTATGAAATTATAAGTGTCACATTTCTGCCTTTAAACCCTCCAAAAATTGGCCCCATTGACTTCCATTAATTCCAGTAAGTGCCTCACTGTGACCCCCAAAAGGAGGGACGAGTTGAATTTTGTGGTAATCAACATTATGCCACAGATTCTGTCAATTAAGCATAACTTGTATTGAACCCAGAATATTCCTTTAAGAATGTTCGCTCAAACACACATCCATTGAAAATAGCTGTAATTAGATTAGAGTGTTGCACGGGACATGTGATGGTTTAATGGTAAAATCCCATTCCAGTTACTGCATTGCAGTCTGTAAGTGAGACCAAATTTTCAGAACAGACAGAAATATTATTATTACTCTCCCAAACTCTAGCTCACTGTAACAGTCCACAGCACAGCTGCAGGTTACTAATAAAACACTGAATATGTGTGTCTGTGCCAGTGTTGCATGACTTTATTCCTTAGAAAGAGTATACCAGCTCTCTCTCTCTCTCTCTCCACCCAACCATTATCAAAGAGGAAATGGAAACCCTGGGGAAACAGACCTCTGTTAACTCAACCCTGTCAAATCAGCAGCTGCTTTTGTTTCTATCAAAGACTTGCAGCCTCTTCACAGTACAGATTTCAACTCATTACATGAAAATTTGCCATCATCCCCCTCAGGGCTACCTGAAGCCAGTCTTTTGATGGGGTTCTGGACATGTAATACAAATGAGGTTTTACCATTAAACACACTGATCATGTCCCTATCCCTGTGTCTAATAGGTAAAGACATATCCAGTATGTCTACTAAGCAAGTGTATTTAAATAGCACACTTCATACACAATGGTAATTAAAAGAAAGGATAATAAAGCTCTTTGAACAAGGAATACTAAACAAAACTAATGACAATCAGCTTTTCAGACTGTCCCTTCCCACACTGTCTGCAGAGTTTTAGCACGTTTTAGCACAAAATTTGTGAATTTTTTAGACGGCCCCTTACCCACCCGGAGACAAAACCTCCAACGAATATCGAAGTTAAATAAATTTACCCTGCTGAGGTGGTCCCTCTTGAACAATTGCGCCTTGACGCAATCTGACAAGCTTAAAAAACGGGACAAATCATTTAATCTTTAAATACGCCAGGGGCGGACTGGGAAGAGAAATCGGGCCGGGATTTCACATAGAAACTGGCCCAAAAGTTGTTGAGTGGGGGGGGGGCCGAAGGGGGCAACGATATGGCGGCATTTTGTGGCCCATTCTGCATAACGCGGCGGCCCATTTCAGCTTATCGCAGCCCATTCGGCCCGGTACTCCCGATGGCCAGTCCGCTCCTGAAATACGGGATGATCCGGTACTTTACGGGACGGGTGGCAACCCTATAACATACAACACATTGTTGACATGGTTCATTGCATTATGCAAGTGAATCAGTTTTTGATGTATTGCTACTTCCATCTTATGAACAAATCTATAAAGTTAATCAAACATGTTTTAACGAATCAGTTGAATCAGTGAAAAGCACCATGTTGCCACCTACTGGCGTAATTTGCAGAAATGGAGACAGAACGAATCAGTGAACAAATCTCTTTGGTGAACGGATTCCAAAGACTCAAATCAGCGTATGAAATTCCTGTGTAGCCTCACAAATTGAAAACTCCTGCAATCACTGGAAGTATATTATTTATGTAGCATGCATCTAAGCTACAAAGCATCTCTATCAGACTTTACATGACAGCACATGAAGTTTTTCAGAATTACATTTTAAAATGTAGCCTGCCGTGGCAGTGTATCATTCAGATGGCAATGCATGGTACTTTGGTGTATTATGGTATAAAATGATAACCGTATTCATGTACCTTGGTATTTACATGGTACGCCAATGTACATATCCCAAAAAACATGTATTGCAATTGTACTTTTTGATACTTTAAGTGCTTTTGTGTGATGATAGTGTTTTGATATTATATAGGTTAGAAAATATCGTTACCTTGAGTCGTTCAAAAGCTGCACAAAGTGAAAAACAGCACCAAACGAATCAGTCCGCGAGTGAGCTGTTTGAACGAAACAGAATGAATGTTTGACCAATCAAAGAGGTTGTTCCTGTTAGTTTTTTATAAGGAACAGAGTGTCTTTATTATCACAAGCAGAGGCCCAGCAATCACATACTAATATGTAGTAATAATATGCAGTTATTAACTTTTCTTTTTCGAGTAAACAACTAAGAGCTAGCAAGGGTGGGAATATGAGAATCCAAACCAATATATTCTGCTGCCCCTTTAATTTAAGATTCATGGGAAATACACAGATAGCAGGCAGGGTTTATTATTATTATTATTATTTTTTATTAGTGTTATTACTCTTCATTCCCAGTAGAAAAGCTAGTCCCCTGCACCCCCTGCACCCATACCCCCCACCCCCCCACCATTTAGGGTGGGGATGGAATTCCTCCTGTTCTGGTGACTCACAGAGCTGAGAAAATTACAGTGGGAAAACAAACACACACACGCACACATACGGGAATAACAAAGTGAAGTCATTTTGAATGATTGAGAGAGTTTCACCACACAGGCCAACTCCATCCACCCTTAGGGTTTCTGCGGTAACCCTGAATAAGTGTGTGTGAGTGTGTGTGTGTGTGTGTGTGTGTGTGTGTGTGTGTGTGTGTCAGATACAGGAGTGTAACCAGCTGGTGTTGAAGTTAGTTATATGTTTATATCCTGCATGTTTAAGGACAGTGTTGGGGAGTAACGGAATACATGTAACGTGATTACGTATTTAAAATACAAAATATAATTAACTGTATTCCACTACAGTTACAATTTAAATCATTGGTAATTAGAATACAGTTACATTCAAAAAGTATTTTGATTACTGAAAAGATTACTTTGCATGTTATTGTATTTAATTTAATTTAATATTTAGTCTATTCAGTTGGAAAACATTTAATCCAAAGTGCCTTTGAACAGCAGTGAAACACTTTCTTATGATGTGTTACATTCATACGAGCAGACAGAGAAGTAAGTTTGAAGTAAGTTTGGAGCAGCAAAAATAGAAATAAAACTTGTGTAAAATGTCATGTAAACATTTAGCTTTACGCTAAGCTAAAATGCTATTTCTAGCCATTTTATATGCTCCTGTTACCAGGTACAATCATAGTTTTTGTGATCAATAAAATCCATGTTAGATCATATTTTTTTTTTGTACTGGCAGATTTTTTATAGTCAAAACAAGAGAAAAAATCTGCCAGTGCTGAAGAAGTAATCCAAAGTAATTAGATTACATTACTGACATTGAGTAATCTAACAGAATACGTTACAAATTACATTTTACAGCATGTATTGTGTAATCTGTAGTGGAATACATTTTAAAAGTAACCCTCACAACCCTGTTTAGGGAGTAGGGAGTATCGACAGATTTTTGGTGCACACATGTGAAGCACTGACCATTTTTATTATTATTTTATATTTTTTTTAATATTTTATTATTTTATATTTTATTATATAAAATAAAATGTTTATTTTTATTATTATTTTATATATTTATACTTTATTATTTGTCATGTTTATTATATTTGTTATTATTGTATTATTATTACTATTATTTTAATTTGATTTACTCTTAATATTTTTCAATGTAATGTTTTAATTCAAATTGTATGGAACATTTCAGTAATTGCAGTTTAATTTTAGATTATTACTGTTCTTATTATTTTACTGACAGTTTTTTGGTGTGGTATGTGTGTGTGTATTTTTGTGAGGAACTGACAATAATATAAAATAAATTAAAATGTATTTATTTTATAAATGTATTTTATTGGCTCCGCCGAGCGGCTGGAGTTTTTTTGCTTTTGTGGATTAACACTTATCCTTAAAGAAACTTTTGCATTGACGGAAGATCACTTTTACAATGAAGTTCCCAGGCAGACTGGGAATAGACACTACGGATGACCGCAAAATATCTACATGCCCACACAAAGGATGTCTTTTGTAAAGTTGGCGGACTGTGTAAATCATGGGATGTACTTTTATGACTCTTGACCATCCAAGGAACTGGGATGCGTGTTTCGTTTCCTTTTGTGCTGGTTCTGCCTGGCAGTTTGAGCTTGTTTTGTTAAATAACACTACTTCGGGACAGTTATGGATGAATCTGTCAGCTCCTTGTGCTTATGCCTCCTGTTGGCTGGAGTATGATTTGTGGAGTATTTTCGTGGGACATTGGAATTATTACATCATCTGCTGCACTCATCAGCTGGCTCACTGAAGATTTGTTTGTCTGTCCGAGGAAAATGAACAGCTTTATATCGGCTGGAATTTGTTTTGTGAAGGAACACACCTTCGAGACAGTTCTGTGAATGAGTCTACACGTTCTTTGTGTTTATTCTGCCTATTGGCTGGGGTTTGTTTTACAAAATATTTGATGTTATGTAATTTTGCCTTACAAATTTGTGAGGCAAAATTGAGCAATCCAATGGCAAAGTTGTCGCGGGGGCTCTTGGAGGTGTACATGGACTCTTTGAGTTTAAAGGGGTGGACGCCGGTTGGCGCTTTCGTGCGTGGGGTTAATGCATACGTTTTTCTTTTTTCTGTTTGTTTTGTTCGGGGGGAAGTTCAGGGTTAAATTGTTGCATTGATGTTGAAATGTGGTCTGTATAATTTTGTTCTTGACACAATTTATTTTTTCTACTATATCAAAATGTCAAATGTTAATATGAGTGGATTGTCTCTCTCCACAATGGGTTGTGGCACCCCATAAAAAGAAGGAAGGTTATATATTTTCTTAAACGTAAGAAATATGATATTGTGTTTCTTCAAGAAACGCATCTTTCCCCGCAGGAAGCTGAAAAATTTGGGAAGATATGGGGTGGACATGTTTTCTTTAGTGTTGGCTCAAGTAAGAGCAGAGGAGTCATTATACTGATAAATAAACATTTACAACTCAAATGTCTCAAACAGTTTAATGATAAATTAGGAACAGTAATTATTGTTTTAGCTGAAATTCAAGGACAAAGTCAGATTTTTGGCTAATATTTACACACCTAATGCTGATGATCAGGGCTTTTTTATAGATCTTGAAGGGATGTTGCAAGCCGCTGGCACCCCTCATGTTATAATTTTGGGAGGAGACTTTAATCGTTTGATGGACTCAGTCCTTGATCACAGTGAAGCAAAAGTGTGTAAGCCCCCTAGAGCAACATTGACACTTCACAGGATGTGTAAAAATCTTGGTCTTACGGATATTTGGAGACTTTTGAACCCATCTGGTAGACACTATACATTTTTTTCATCAGTCCATAAGATTTATTCTAGAATAGATTTTTTTTATATATATATATATATATCTAAGTCCCTCATTTCATCTGTTGTTCATTGCTCAATTGGAAACATTTTAGTCTCAGATCATGCCCTGGTGAGTTTAGAGGTGTTGCCACATATAGAGAAAAAAAAATCATATAGTTGGTGCTTTAATGTATCCCTTTTGCAAAATCCTGATTTCCAACAAATGTTAAAGACTGAAATCAATGTTTATATGGAGAGCAACTGGTCCTCAGTATCTTCTGTGGGCGTGGCTTGGGAGGCACTTAAGGCAGTTATTAGGGGTCGGATCATACAGTATGCCTCATTCACCAAAAAATCCAAAGCACGAGAACTCGTGGAGTTGGAAGGAAATATTAAAAGTGCCAAGGCAGAGCTGAAGCGCCATATGTCATCTGCAGGCCTCAGAGAATTGACCTGATTGAAATACAGATATAATACTATTTTGTCGCAGAAAGTGGAGATTTGGTTATTCAGGGCAAGACAGTCATATTTTGAGTCAGGGGACAAAGCAGGGAAGCTTTTGGCTAGATATATAAAGCAGAGAGAGTCTCTTTCTATCATTCCCTCAGTGAAATCTGCTAGTGGTAAACTTTTTACCTCAGCCATTGATATTAATAATGCCTTTAAAGAGTTCTATCTTGATCTTTATAGTTCCACATCTTCGTCTACTGATGAAGATATTAGAAATTTTGTGGAACCATTAGAACTCCCTACACTGACGAATGTGCAAAAAAACTCTCTTGATTCTAAGATAACCTTGGAGGAGCTTGACGAGGTAATTAAGTCCCTACCTACTGGCAAGACTCCGGGGCCAGATGGTTTTGCCGCAGAATTTTTTAGATCCTATGCTACAGAACTGGCTCCATTTTTGCTAGAAGTTTATACTGAATCATTAAAGAATGAAAAGCTTCCCCCAACCATGACGCAAGCCCGGATCAGTCTGATTCTTAAAAAGGACAAAGATCCAAGCGAGTGTAAAAGTTACCGTCCAATCTCCCTAATCCAACTAGATGTAAAGATTTTGTCAAAAATTTTGGCCAATCGATTAAGTAAAGTTATGACATCTCTTATACATATAGATCAGGTGGGGTTTATTCGGGGCTGCAGCTCTTCTGATAACATCAGGCGTCTCATCAATATCATGTGGTCAGTGACGAATGAACAATCTCCAATCGCTGCCATCTCACTTGATGCCGAAAAGACGTTTGATATGGTAGAATGGGATTATCTTTTTAAGATTTTGGAAATGTATGGGTTCAGGAGTACATTTATTGGTTGGATTAAGTTACTTTATAGACACCCTGTAGCAGCGGTACAACAAATGGATTAATTTCAGATTATTTTACTCTGAATAGGGGCACCCGGCAGGGTTGCCCTCTTTCCCCATTATTGTTCTGTCTTGCCCTGGAACCATTAGCAGCCGTGATAAGAAAGGAGGATGATTTTCTAGGGGTGGTTGCGGCAGGTGTGGCGCATAAGCTTCTACTTTACGCAGATGATATTTTATTATTTGTCTCCGAACATACTAGATCTATGCCTTGCCTCCACAGAATTATTAATTCCTTTTCCAAGTTCTCAGGATACAAAGTCAATTGGTCTAAATCTGAAGCTTTGGCTCTGACAGCGTACTGTCCAGTAACGGCTTTCCAGCCGGGTGCCTTCCAGTGGCCCAAACAGGGCATTAAGTATTTGGGGATTTTATTCCCAGCAAATTTGTCTGATTTAGTTAGTGTTAATTTTGACCCTTTAATAAAAAGGTTTTCGAGTGAGGTGGGCAGTTGGGCTTCATTACATTTATCGATGATTGGGAAGGTTAATGTTATTAAAATGAATTGTATTCCAAAATTCAACTACCTGCTACAGTCTCTCCCTGTAGATGTCCCCCTCTCTTATTTCAAGCAATTTGATAGCATAGCGAAGTCCTTCATTTGGAATGGTAAATGTCCCAGATTGCAATTTAATAAGTTACATAGGCCGATAGACAAAGGTGGGCTAGGCCTACCCAAGATTTTGTTTTATTACTATGCGTTCAGTCTCAGACATTTGGCTCATTGGTCACTTCCACCTGAGAGAGCCCCTCCCTGGTTTGTTATTGAACAGGCAGTTCTTGCCCCTATTTCACCATTACAAAGCATCTCTATCAAACTAATCGGAAAGTTAAGTTACACCCCATTATTTTGCATTTACACTTGGTATGGACTATAGTGTCCAGATTGCTTAAACTGGACACTTATTTAAATGTTGCCTCGAGCATATGGCAGAACCCAAGATTGTGTATTGGCAAGTCCCCTTTCTGCTGGCCAGAGTGGATTGTGA
This sequence comes from Myxocyprinus asiaticus, assembly GCF_019703515.2. Taxonomy (NCBI): domain Eukaryota; kingdom Metazoa; phylum Chordata; class Actinopteri; order Cypriniformes; family Catostomidae; genus Myxocyprinus; species Myxocyprinus asiaticus. The sequence goes on along the minus strand of NC_059381.1, from coordinate 2,642,811 downwards.
GGGGGGTTGCTACACTCGGTGACCTATATGAAAGTGGAATGTTGAGATCATTTGAAAATTTGGTCCAACATTTTTGGGATCCCCAGACCTCAGTTTTATAGGTATTTACAACTGCACCACCTGTTTGTACTATTTTTGGGAGTAGCACACACCCCCTAAGGAGGCAGATGCTTTGGCAGAAGTGATTGTGGCTTTTGGAAAAGGTCATGAGGCATCAGTGTACTACTCCATGTTAATTCAGAGTATGGGGGACGGAGCCTTAACTTCTCTCAAGAGAGTATGAGAGAAAGATTTCAACTTGGCATGGGAGGAAGGAGTGTGGGCTAAGATTCTTAAAAGCGTTAAGTCTGCATCTAGGGATACAAGGGTGCGTCTTATACAATTCAAAATTTTGCATAGATTTTATTGGACCACCCTCTAGACTGTATAGGCTTGGTCTTAAAGACACACCCACCTGCTGGAGATGCCATTTGGAGGATGGAGACATGGCCCATGTTCTTTGGTGGTGTGTCGTGATCCAGAAATTTTGATCGAAGGTTCAGAATTTTGTGTGCGACGTGGTGGGCACTCGGGTTTCGTTTTGCCCCAGAATTTGTGTTCTGGGCGATGGGGTGGTCATTGTTGTGAGGGATGGCCATATTGAGAACTGGGTTCTGACCTGTGTGATGATCGCCAGGCAGGTTATTTTGAGGGTTTGGAGGTCAGCTGGTGCGCCCCCATATCCGGAGTGGTGCGCGGAGATGGGGAGGGTAGCGGCTTATGAGGAGGTGTCATTGGGAGACGGGGTGATTTAGATTTGTTTGTCCAGAAATGGGGCAGGTATTTGGAATTTTTGGGGGGCTCTCGGGTGGGGTGTGGAGAGAGTATTGTAGTATAGTTTTTAAGTGAGTATGATTATTATGTGTGTGTATATATATATATATATATATATATATATATATATATATATATATATATATATATTTATGTTTATGTGTATGTATATATTTACTTATGTGTGACCACAGGATTATTTTTTGGGGAGGCGGGGTTGGGGGGTTTAAATGTTGTGTGTATATATATGTTTCTTGTTATTATAAGATTTAATAAAAAATGTTAATTAAGTTCATGAAAAAAAAAGAATAATTAATAACATTGCCAATTAAATGAAAACAGAAAATATCATATTCTTTTCTTTTTTCTTTTTTCAATTTATTTGTGTCAATTTATTTATAAAGCATGATTAAAAATGACAGACTGTTGACCAATGTTCTGTACAATAATCAAGTATGAAATAAGATATAAAAATAAAGGAAAACAAATAAAACGGAAAAAATAAATAAATAAATAACTGTATTTTATTAAATTCAATAAATTGCTTTATTTTTATTTCATTTTAAATGTTTAATTTTTATTATTTTAAATCTTTATTATATAAAATGACCTTTTTATATTTATTATTATTTTATGTATTTATACTTTATTATTATGTATGTTTATTATATTTTTATTATTTTATTTTATATTTATTCTTTTTCAATATAAAGTTGAAAGTTTTTATGGAACATTTCAGTAATTGCAGATTAATTTTAGATTATTAATGTTCTTCTTATTTTATTGACAGTTTTTAGTGTGGCATGTATGTGTGTGTTTGTGAGGAACTGACAATAATATAAAATAAAATATATATTTTTTTATTTTATGAATGAATTTTTATACAATTCAATAAATTATTTAATTTTTATTTAATTTGTATTATTTTATTAATATTTAACATTTTAGTAATTTCAGTTTAATTCAATTAAATTGCATAGTCCTTTCCTCTTTACACAGCTGCTCAGCCTTTCACTCACACTCATCACTAACACTAGCAAATTGCCCTGTGCAGCTCTTGGAACAAGACGCCCCTTTACTGCAGACTGTAAAGTTACAGTAGATAAAACCTTAATAGCCAAACACCCGTTTAATTAAATGTCAACTCTACCCTGACTTTCATACATTTAATATGTCCCTCTGTACTGCAGATTACACTGTATCTCCATGTCTCAGTCGCAAATCACACTGTAGTCGATGGAATGACTTAGGGTCCTTTGAGTCACCATGTATAATTTATGCCATTTAGCATTAGCTAAATAAAAACATTAAGCTCTGTTGAGTCAAAGCAGCCATTTCCCTTTAAAAATAAATAAATAAATAAAAGCTAAAACCTCCAAGCTCTGGGCTTTCCCATTAACAGTAAAGTGTCTTTGTTTTAGATTGTGCTGAACTTCAATAGTTAAGTCCATGTTGTGCCAAGAAGAGGAAAAGGCAATGTCACATCTGATTGTTTGATACTGTATTTTTTCAAGTACAGTGGTCGAAAAGTCTGAGACTACATTAAAAATCTGGGAATCAAAATCTAATTTAAATCATCACTTGGTTTGATGTGGTTTCGCTGAGTTCCCACCAACCAGTAAAGTCCCTCTGCTGTCCGTCAACACAATCTCTCAGATTAGCATGAGCCCTGGTGCTAATCCGCAAAACATGAGTGAGTCACTCGCTCTAAATACACTAATTACCCAACAAAACCGCAGAATGTCCAGTAAGAGGTATCACCGGCATTCTAGAACTCTGGATGACCTTGTGATTGGCTGGGCGGTATGTGTAAGAATATTCCAGAACTCTGGCAATGACATTCCAGACCTGCAATTTGAGAAAAGATGACTCATACCCACCCTCTCCTGTCTAAAAACTCTCACTGAAGGACCATTGAAGTCTTATGGAAAAGCTATTTATTCAGTGGTGTTTGCTAAGACAATATTACTGATATTACTCATATTTGTGATTTTCAAACTGGCAAACTATAAAACAAGAGAAAAAAGATCCCATAGACTTACACTGAAGGAGGGACCCAGAATGCAATGTTACGAGCACAGTGAAAAGTTGCGTATGAATTGAGAGAAATGACAATTATAAATATACTGTACTTATAATTAGTTTTACACCACAAAGTAAAAAAATAGTTCAGTCTAATTTAAAATGGACTATTTTACTTAATAGTTGTGTGCATAATCAGGGTTGGGAAGGTTACGTTTAAAAAGTATTCCTCTACAGATTACAGAATACAGTAAAATTTAATTTGTAATATTCTGTTAGATTACTCAAGGTCAGTAATGTAATCTAAATACTTTGGATTACTTCTTCAGCACTGGCACATTTTTTCACTTGTTTTGACTATATACAAGTAAATAAAGTAAGAAAATACACTTCACTGTAAAAATACATTCTCTGGAAAAAAGGCTAAATATCTTATGCAGTTTTGCTACTCAAATATATCTCCTGTTTTAAGTTTTATATATATATATATATATATATATATTTGTACAAGAAAAAAATATGTAAATTCTCATTAAGCATAAGATTTTTGCTGTACATCTTTGCCCTGATATCAAAGGTCTTACTAGAGAAATAAGTTATGCTCTAATGTGAATTTTCTTCATAGAATTCATTATAAAATATAAATATAAATATGGTCTGGTAACAGATGCATGTAATGGCAAGAAACATTTAGCATAAAGCTAAATGTTTACATGACAATTTATACGTATTTTTGATGCTCCAAACTACAAACCCCCACAGAGTGTACACAACGACATCATTTTCTGATCGCAGATCATTGAATGAGGCAGAAAATATATTATTTGTAGATTTTTATATGAAGTTTTAAGGCTAGATTGCCCTTACAAAAAAATCTAAACTAGCCGCAAACTTGCCGCTCGTTATTTTCACATGCAAAGAAGCTTTTGATTCGCCGTAAATGTTTGCCAGAAGTTTGCAGCTCTTCGCCGGTAGCGGCAACCCTTTGGCAACAAACAATTTGCTGAAAGTTTGCCGCAAAGCTCATTGCATGTGGACATTTTCAGTGGCGAATTTGTGGCAAGTTTGCCATGAACTCTCAGTTTTCGTAAGGGTGGTTAGCATTTCTTGTAACAACACCCTAACCACATAAAAAAACAATGACAAGGCAAGTAATCACATATTTATTGTATTTATGTTTCATCCGTCAAAGTGTTTCGAACAGTTTTTTTGTTAAGCTTCATAAACACGATGTAACTACTCTATTAAGCTCCCAAGTGAAAGTTCCTCAATGATGTCATATCCACCTTTTCACTCACAACAGTGTGAAAGCGCTCGTATGAATGAAGCAAATCATATGAAAGTGTTTCACCGCTGTTCAAAAGTGCAAAGTAATCTCTTCAGTAGTCAAAATACCTTTTGAATGTACTGTAACTGTATTCTGATTACCAACTATTTAAATTGTAAATATAGTGGAATACAGTTACTTATATTTTGTATTTTAAATACGTAATCCCGTTACATGCATTCCTCTACTCCCTAACCCTGCGCATAATAAAATATTCAGCATAATAAACTCATTTTGCATTTGTGTGATAATATAATTTCACTGAACAAATAATTATCGAATACAAATAATGTATACAGCTCCTTCAGCCTGCGTGCTTCACATAAAGAGCGCTTTTTGTATAATGCAATAGAGTTGCTGCCTATGTAGAGCACTCCAAATCATTCACTTATGAGGTTTAATTTCAGTTAGTATACTGCCTTCGAAGGCAACTTCCTATGTAGGCAGCAGACAGCAAGGCAGCTCACAAGGTTTTAGAACAGAGCCGATGTTGTTATGCAGAAATCCATGCTAAACAAAATTCAACTAATCAAATCCTGATGCAGTGCCAAACTACTCATTCAGTTCCACATGTGTGTAATTCCCAGTCGTGCCTGGCTTTCCAAGGAACGCTGCTAATCTGGGGCGTGTGGTGGGGGAAGAGGAGGAGGAGTTCTGCTGGACTAATAGAGGTCTTGATGGAAGTCTTGTGGTCTCCTTTATAGGTCTTTTGACTGAGCCAGAAACTCATGTAACAGCTATGAGGTCCATACAGACATACCGAAGAGTGTAAACTGATCTAAAACGCATTTTACAGCGTTTTAAGTGTATTTTCCTGAAATTTCCCTTGGGTAATGAGAAGAAAGGGTTGGAATCAGTTCAGTTTTAGTTCAGGCCAAGAATTCTAACATCAGGCAAATTTGATTTATACTACACAAATCTGTCTAAAGCTGCTCTAAAGTCATGTTGGAATGATTGCATTTATGATTGAGTGCACATGAACACCACTGCGGTGTTGGATTTACCAGTATGGAAACTCAATTCAAGAACTGTTGCTAAAGCTAAATGTTTGAAAGCATTTTTGAAACTAATGCACATTCTTTGTTCTTCATTTTGTTGGACTAGCACTAAAAAGCATCCTGTGTTTGTAAAAAGGTGAGAAAGAAATATTAAATCGGTCAACTCGTCTGTTTGTCACATTGTAAAGGCAGCAAATAGTACTTCAAGAAGGATGCCACATTTTTACGAAAAAGAAAGTGAGGGAAACAGAAAAAGAGATCTGTATTAGTAATCTAAATATTGTGTAGGTCCCCCTTGTGCTGCCAAAACAGCACCAACCCGCATCTCAGAATAGCATTCTGAGATTATATTCTTCTCAACACAATTGTACAGAGTGGTTATCTGAGTTATCGTAGACTTTGTCAGTTCGAACCAGTCTGGCCATTCTCTGTTGACCTCTCTCATCAATAAGGCGTTTCCTCACTGGATGTTTTTTGTTTTTGGCACCATTCGGAGTAAATTCTAGAGAATTCTGTTGTGTGTGAAAATCCCAGGAACCAACAATCATCCATGCGATTATCTAATCAGCCAATCGTGTGGCAGCAGTGCATAAGATCATGCAGATATGGGTCAGGAGCCATTTTTTTTTTCACCCAATTTGGAATGCCCAATTCCCAGTGTGCTTTTTAAGTCCTCGTGGTCGCATAGTGATTTGCCTCAATTCGGGAGGCAGAGGATGAATCCCAGTTGCCTCTGTGTCTGAGACCATCAATCCGTGCATCTTATCATGTGGCTTGTTGAGCGCGTTGCCATGGAGACATAGCGTGTGTGGAGGCTTCATGCCATCCACCGCGGCATCTGCGCTCAACTCAACACACGCCCCACCGAGAACAATCCACATTATAGTGACCACGAGGAGGTTACCTCATGTGACTCTACCCTTCCTAGCAACCGGGCCAATTTGGTTGCTTAGGAGACCTGGCTGGAGTCACTCAGCATGCCCAGGCATTCGAACTAGCGAGCTCCAGGTGTGGTAGCCAGCGTCTTTTACCACTGAGCTACCCAGGCCCCCCTTAGTTACTGACTTTCAATTAATTTAATTACTTTTAAGTTATAGGGTTATGCTTATTTCTAATACATTATTTTTTGTAAAATACATGAATTATGGCCCATAAAGAGTCACTGTGAAGGAGAAATTTGAGGCGTTTCTTCTGAGAAAGAAATATAAACATTATTTTGAATATGTTGTGAGGAAATGTGTTTTCGAAAGTAACTTAAAAGGAATTATTTTTTCAGTTTAGTAATTAGTAAAGTAATCTGATTACAGTTTTAGAGAAATAATTAGTAATTTGTAGTGGATTACTATTTTAAGTAATTTACCCAGCATTGTCCACAAGATCCATCTATTCCCTGTTTTTTATTCTTCATCTGTACTTGTCAAATCGAATGTGTGCAATGGCCATACGCAAATATCGAGTGTTTTCAGGAACAGTTTGTGGTGTGGCACTAATGCATTGTTTTCGATATGCAAATGTAACCTTCATGGCAAAACGAATGATGTGGTATTGTGGTTATATAGTATAATATCACAGATAGTGTTCTCTCTGTGCTGTTAGCAGAGCTAAATGGAGTAAAGTGACCTGAACATCTCGCTCACAGTCACATGGGAATTAAGCATAGCTAATGGGCACAACTGCTGTGAATGAAGAATAACACCTCCTAATACAGATCACAATGATTGACTTAAGAGATTTATTAGCCATTTGTATAAAGAATGGTCTTTAGATATGTTTTGGGTCCCTACTTCAATAGAAATCAATGGGATTTTTTCACTCGTTCAAGATAAAAATGGTAAGTCTGATTGGTTAGAAAAGCAATAGCACACTTCTTCTCAACAGCACATGTGATTTGAGGTATCATTTAAGTCTGCAGCACAAACACTGTGGGACGAGTTACTTAGATTAGGGGTTTTGAAGGAGCCCAAACTCAAGTATGAGCAATAGTCATAGTGATGATAACCTTTGCAAACACTGCTGATTAAAAAAGTATTTATGCCCCAGATTTAGAGCTGATTGGTCATGTGTGATGTTGACTCACTGGCACACACCCGTCCAAAACATCACGAGGGGTCAACAGGAAGAGGATGTAAGTCACACATTTGTGTTTGTTTAGCACTCTAAATCTAAATCCACAAAGATTCTCACACTTAAGTAATGTTTGCTCTTTTTTTTCCCAATCTGTGTAACAAAATTGTCAATAGACATGTATTCATATTAGTATATATGAAACTCAACAACATAAGGAGACAGGAAAACAAAGAAATCAACCTGAAAAATGGTAAAACTCTGCTTTTGTGTTATTTAAAAGATCTTAACTACAGTAATGTAACACACCGCCATTTAGGATTTCTTTATTAGTGGTGGATTAGCGGTAAAACTATTTTTGTTGCTCATATACTTAGGGTTAATGATTTAACCCTTAAAGGCATACCTCAGGACTTTATAGACCTGGGACCTCATTTCACCCCCTGTATCTCATCCATTTTTTGGAGGTGTGCCCATGCCTCAATAGTATTCCTCAGTCTATCTTTTATATATAGTATAAAATTAAATGAATAAATAAAAGCCAAAATTGCTAAATAAATAAAGGTTTATAATGGTTTAGTACCAAAAGTGTATAGTGTCATTAAGACCCATAGGTATATGTAAGTGTTGTTGTTTTTTTATTTTATTTTTTGCACTTCCATAAATAAATCGTTGTTTATTACAAGAGAAATGAGTATTATATTCATACAAATAAATACTATATCACATTGATTTTTTGTGAACAATGGTGAATTATCCGTACTCCTTATGCGTGTACACGTGCGTATTATACATGTTATTTCTTACTCAAGGTGGCGCTGTTGTTTCAGTGATTGACTTGATTTACATTTGACATTGCTATTTGATGAAGAAACAATGTGGAAGTAAACTATAGCAAGTTTAACACATGAACAGTATGATATGACTATTGTCATTTCAGAATCAGAATGAGCTTTATTGCTGTGTTCTCACGTACGTTGGTGATAGGAGAAACAAGCAAGTGCACACAGAACATTACAGTGAGACAGAATATAAAACAAGGTAAGAGTATAAATAGACATACAAATAATAGGACATATAACAGAATGGCGTATGTACATGTGCAAGTGGTTATGTATGTGCAAGGTAGAGGTATGTACAGTTATTGAATTAAATATTAGTGAATTTACGTATGTATATAAGATATTAATTTACATTATTGCACTGTGGTGTAGTCCTGAGGCAGTTTAATTGTTCATGTGGAAAATGGCCTGAGGGTAAAAACTGTTCTTGTGCCTGGATGTCCTGGCACTGAGTGCTTATATTAGACTCAATAAAATATGTGTAGCTTAAGTGTTGTGTAGCTCAATATTGTTTTGACAGCCAGTTACGTCTCATGAAATTTCAGTGTGAAAATAATTAATTCTGTTCTTTATTTGTCCTGATTTGTTGCATTATCTCTTTTATATATGAAAAATAAAACATAAAAATATATTTTATCTTTTTCTAATTGCATTGAAAATAATTTGACAATTTTACACCATCTGGGCATTTTGTACATCCATTTTTGATACATATATGTGCCGGGTCTCTAAAGACTGGACTATATAAGAGTGTTTAGTGAAATTCTCATGCATTCAAGGGTTAAACAAACTCCTAAACCTAAGTTTTAAACCATTTTTGCTGGGTGGACAATAAAAGGGACACAAGTGACAGGTTACATTCACCAATATTGGAAATTGTATACAGAAAATGTGGGTGCCATTACAATATTTCACACTGGTGTAACTCACACACACAAATATTTTCTACATCAATTACTGAAAAGTTGCCTCAACCAAATGCTCTAAAAATTTAAGTGCATCTCAACTCTCTCAATCTGGCAGTCTTCCCTTAAGGACTCCCTTTTCGCACTCAGGGTTTTGGAACGCGGAAGTAAAAGATTGCAGGATAAACTTCGACAGCGGTGAATGAGAGTGAATGGGAAACCACGGCAAATATTATTTTCCCTTAACCATTTGCTCCAACAGCGAACGGAAAAAAATCCTCTATTACTTTTCAATGACTTTTCAGAAGAGGAAAAAAATAGAGAGCGGTGGATTACGACTGTCAGATGAGAGAAAATGCTAAATTTTCTGTAATTCTCTCAGCAGCCCCCTCGCAACTAATTTTTTTTAAAAACTAATTCCAGGGTAATATAACACAGTGCATGATTTTATAAATTTACACTCACTATTAAAAAAAATTGCTAATAAAAAAAAGTTTGCTATATTTACGCTGCTAAATAAGGCGGAAACGCGTCATCACAGCCCGTGGAAAAAGGTCTATTAAGGAGGGCGGGGCAAAAGTGTCCAAATAAGGAAAACGTGGCTTTGGTGACGTCACCCGCTCGCCAGCGCCCCTTGAGCTGGAGGTAAGCGGCGGCAAGCGCGAGAGAGTGAAGATGAAGATGACGTTTGTGTAACGCGAGCTGCTGAGGGAAAACAGAAGGACGATTTTATGTTATTTACCACGGTTTTTCTTCGAGCTAATCGCGCTGTTATTGTGTAAATGTTGATGTAGAAGGCGGTTGGTGAACGTTATTGGACAGTTTTTTTCTGAGCGAGAGTGCAAGGGGGCGGGTGTCTCGCGCTCGCCTTGCGCAGCCTCACAGGCTCTCATGAAACGAACACACGTACGATTTACTTCTACATTTTATCGCTTATTTTCAGGATCTTCTGGATAAAACACGGTGGAATCGATGCGAGGCCCTCTAACGGATATTTATCGTTTATAACACGCTCGGGTATTTTCGGTTTTAGTCGCGTTTTTTTTTTTTTTGCTCCCCTCAGTCTAGCGTTCGTTCGTCGGATTCGATATGAATTCCAGTCCGCTTCCGAACGGCAGACTCCTGCCGGACAGCCAGAGCTGGAACTCATCCGGTTCCGATGAGGACCTGGACGCCGAACCGGGACCCGGACCGCACGGAGGGGTGGCGGAATTCAGCGGGGTGCTCAGTAAGGTGGGTTAAGTGCAAGGAAAGCCCTCCCGAACCGAGAAAGCTCGTGTTTATGTGTGTGTTTTCGCCTGATCCGATGTAAACAAACCCGAGTCCATCCGAGTCCTTCCGAGTTTGAACGACATTTAAAGACATTTCTCCCATTTTTCATAACCTTAAAGTGCCTGATGTTCCTTATTATTATCATTAGAAAATTATTTTATTTAAATTAGCTTAAAATCAAGCCAATACAATACAGAGCACCGTAATGTAAAATATGTTACGATTAGGATAATATATCATTATATTAGGCCCCAAGATTATGCTACCCAAGACTGTTTAATTAGCATTTGTGATTAATGCTCAATATCTTTATGCATATATGTTGTTCTCTATGCATGCATAATTGTAGAGGTAGACGATATATCGGTTTTACCGATTAATCGGTGCCGATAGATGCTTTTAGAAACTATCGGTTATCTGCAAAAAATCTATGCCGATATATATATATATTTTTTTTTTTATTCCTCCATGTTCCTCAATCTTTCATCATTGAAAGTATTCATCCATATTTGCATCCCCTCTTCAAAGCATATTTTGTTATTTTAATTAGCTAAGTATCTAAATTGAAGCGAGGACATCCACCGAAAAATGTGATTATATGGAAACATTTACATAAATCATGTCTCCAACTTCATATCTTGTGAATAATAATAAACCTTGTTCCTCATTAAACCTCATCTGGTAAAGTATCTATATAAAGAAACTCTTCATTTGGTGAATATACAGTGTAGGCTATAAAAAGTTTTATTTGATTAATACTTAAATATAGAACATTTTAACAGGGCCAAATCTCTGTCATTTCAAAATAAGAGTCCCCTGTGTGTTTCGGGCTTGTTTATAGTTAAAAGTTCTGCATTTTGAACCAAATCTTCATTTATTAGCATTCTTTAAATGTAATTAAAAAAATATCAGCCAATTAATCGGTTATCGGCCTTTTCCACCACCTTAATTGTTAGTATGGCCAAAATCCAGTATCGGTCGACCTCTACATAATTGTTTAGAAAGCATACATCAGGTGAGGGTCTGACTGGGTTAGAGTTACTCGGGGTTATTAGAGTTCATCTGCACGTCTGTTCAGCCTGATGGGATTACAAGAGAAAAACTCCCTTCATGACTCAGTCAACTGATCATCTGTTATTGTGATGAGAGGGGCATATTCCATTAGAGCTTACTGAATAAATCGACCTGCGATGACCCAAACCTCTCGTCCATATGGAAAATATTTGTGTTAAAGAGAGAGTCGATTGGTAATTAGTCAATATTTTCCACTGTATGCATCATGTATGCATCAAAGAAGTCTTTAATTACATACACTGTGCATTCTAGTCATAAATAAACAACATGGCTATGTTTGTGTTTGTTCATTGTGAGTAACAGCCTTTGTTTTCTTGCAACAGTCGTGTTTAATCGTTCATGTTCCCTCTGCAGTGGACAAACTACATTCACGGCTGGCAGGACCGCTGGGTCGTCCTGAAGAACAACACCTTGAGTTACTACAAATCCCAGGATGAGCGGGAATATGGCTGCCGCGGTTCCCTCTGCCTCAGCAAGGCTGTCATCACAGTGAGTATCCTGGGGAAAGATCTCTCCAGACAGCCGTGGGAATTTCAGAGCCTGGCCAAAATTAGAATGATGGTGTGATTTCTTTAAAAACAATATAGTAGGGATGTGCGCAATGTCTAATTTCACTAGGAGTCGAATATTCTAAATAAAAAGAAACCATCAGAAAACAGTAAAAAAAAAAAATAAAAAAACTGTGTATATGTGACCCATTTGAAATACTTAAAGAGCACCTATTATGGTTTTTAAACGTGCCTAATTTTGTTTTAAAGGTCTCATACAATAGATTTACATGCATCCAAGGTCAAAAAACACTTTATTTTGCTCATAATTTAAATTGCAGCATTACCTTTTTTTTCCAGTGTCAAAAACGACTCGTTCAATGATCCGTTCTAAAGGATTCATTCTAAACTCCTCCTTTCAGAGAGCCTACTCTGCTCTGATTGGTCAGATGTCCCAGTCTGTTGTGATTGGTCTACCGCTTAGTGTAGTGTTTGAGGGCGGGTCAAAGCTGTTCGCGAGCAGCCAATGAAGACCAGAGGCGGGTTTTTTGTTACCAAATTATGTAGGTTAGTACAGGAATTAAGTTTAGAATTACTAACGACTCATTTCAGGTGTTCAGAATCGGTTCTTTCTTTTGGGAGTCAATAACTCCATTTGTCGTGCACTTTGATTTTTGAAACTTTGCAGACTTTTTTACATTCACAAACAGCTATATAACACACTACATGAAAGGTAATATTTGAAAAACCATAATAGGTGCTCTTTAATCTATTTTTCCAACAGCCAATTTCAGTACTAAATGCAGCGGAAAGGTATGTCATATATATGTGACGTGCATGCCTTGAATTATGATAATTTTACATTTAACATAAACGCTAACTGGCATTCACTGAATCAGCGTTAGCAATATAGGCATATTTATTGAAAACAATTGAATGAACCTAAAGCCTTGTGTTTTAAACAGAATTAAACAAGTATAATTTACCCAACATATTATAATGGTCAGGACATTGTTCAAAATAATTAACAGGTAGTAACTACTAGTCTACGGAGAAAAAAAATTGCGCTGGAAAGTTGCGCATATTTAAGTCTGTCATCTACTACAAAATATGACATCTGTTTGGTTAAGAAAGTTGTCTTATGAGAAACGTAAACCTAATATTTTGTCTACTAACAGAATAAAGGATTGTCTTTTTTTGTTTGTTGTTTGTCCTAATTTTGAAAGCATGTATTTCTGGTTCTGTTCACGCCATATTCCTCCAAAAAGTCTTATTTAATTCCACTAGATGGCAGGAAAAACTAGTAAAACTAATTTTTCCTCTATCACCTTCCATCACAAAATGCAGATTTGGAATGTAGGTGGCGCTCCTACGCATTTTAGTTCTCAGATGTGCTCGTCCATAGACAATCAGTCTAATTTTCAGTTCATGCACCACCCCCATTGTTTCATTGAATATCTCGGCCTCTGAGTGGACTATAAACTTAGTCTAGGTTTCATTGGAAAGCCACGATACTTCCTGTTGCGATGTTGTATAACATGTTATCATCAATAGTTGATCACATATATTTCTGATTATTTGTTTGGCAAGCTTTTGCTGCTGGACCACATATTTTGTTCTGGACATCTAAGAGATAACATTAGACACACTTGGAGACCATTGCATTGGAGCAGATAGAGGGCTGGGGGTCCCCCTGAGCATTTTGCCATCTGACCTTGAGTGGGAAAAGGACACTGTACCGGCACTTAAACGACCATGGGCTGCCCTGTGAAAGCACACAATAATTGATAGGTAGAAAGTCTTCTGATTGGCTAAACAAACTGTCTGACGATAACAAACGATCAAATGATAATCCAGTGAATTAAATACATTGCAAATGAAAGGTACTTCATCTCAGTTGAGTATTTGTTCACTTAAAACCCAGCCCTAGTGTGAATTTAGTTTGTTTAAAAACAAGTAAAACAGCGCAGGTTTATATCGGCCATTGTGTTACTTATCGGCGGCTATCAGTACTGGCCAAAATGTTTACTGGTGCATCTCTAGAAATTACATTTGGTGTGATGCTTGTGCTTCAGCTCAAATGATTGTCATTGAGGTACTGAGCATGCTCAGAGTTTTTATGAGGCTCGGGGATGAGATGAGATGAGCATAGAGATTGAAAGAGGACAGACACGATCCTTTGCTACAGGCAACCAGCCAGACATAGACAGACTGTGGCCTTCTTTCGCCTATTCGTGTTAAAATCACACTCGCACACATGCACCTGCTGAAGCAGAGAGTCGCTGTGTATTTGTTATATTTGCCTCCATAGTCTTCTTATCATTAGTGGAAATATTGCTTGAATAAATATGCCCCGATAACTGTTGAGGGCATATAAAGTTTAGTTGTAAGCGAAATTTTGGAATTGGGGTTGCTTGCTTAATGATATGATTTATGCCCAATTGTCAGGCAAACAGAACACAAAGTGAATTCCCTACATTGCGTTAAAATGTAACTCATGACCACAAGCAGATTTCGACATGTGCTGCAGCAGTCTGCCTGTATTATCTTGCGTCACTGCTTAAAATGAGGAAATAGGGCAAAGGTTGTGTTTTTATGGAGACAGATTGAAAGGGAGAATTCCTTGTTGTGAACCTGTTACCTCCTGTCCATCAATGATTAAACTGTTACTGAATATACAGTAAAAGGAACATTCACATATGGTCTGAGGAAAACGAAATGTTTTTGTCATGAAATAGTTGTCAAGACACATTAAACACCCCGAATACAAAAAGCGATGTCTGAAATGGTCTGAAATGGGGATTGAATGCTTGTATTTGCTTTTAAAACCAACGCTCAGGTTGTGTATATTTTAAGCCAAGGTTGTTGCTGTGTGTTCAACATTCTAATGTGATGTTTTGCATTTTGGCTTTGAGAGAGTGAAAAATGGCTCCTTTGTTTCAAGTCTCAGAATGACTCAAGAGTGACTTTTTTTAGCCGTGAATATGTTGAACTCGAACCATTCTGGTTATTCTTAAATATTAATGCTGGCATTAAACACATGCATGCACACTTAGAGGTGAACATATTACAGACAGGGTCCAAAATTAACTTTTTGCCACACCTGCCAACGGCAAGTGAATTGAGCCAGTTCTTTTGAATCTACTATGCGAAACATACAGCGTGACCAGTGTAGTCCGATTATGGAAAGAATTACTTTTATGAGTCAGTTCTTTTGAATCAACAGCATGCCCAGTGTAGCTTGATTCCTGAACACCTATGAGTGGGTTCTTTTGAATCTACGGCATGACCAGTTGAAGCCTGATTCCGGGATGAATGATTCCTGCGAGCCAGTTCTTTTGAATCTACTGCGCGAAACATATAGCGTGACCAGTGTAGTCCAATTCCCGAACAAATTACTTATGCGAGTCGGTTCTTTTGAATCTACAGCATGACCAGTGTAGCCTGATTCCCGAATGAATGATTCCTATGAATCAGTTCTTTTGAATCTACAGCATGATCAGTTGTAGCCTGATTCCCGAATGAATGATTGCTATGAGTCGGTTCTTTTGAATCTGCAGCATGACCAGTTGTAGCCTGATTCCTGAATGAATGATTCCTATGAGTCGGTTCTTTTGAATCGACAGCATGATCAGTTGTAGCCTGATTCCTGAATGAATGATTGCAATGAGTCGGTTCTTTTGAATCTACAGCATGACCAGTTGTAGCCTGATTCCCGAATGAATGATTCCTATGAATCAGTCCTTTTGAATCTATAGCATGATCAGTTGTAGCCTGATTCCCGAATGAATGACTCCTATGAGTCGGTTCTTTTGAATCTACAGCATGACCAGTTGTAGCCTGATTCCTGAATGAATGATTGCTATGAGTCGGTTCTTTTGAATCTACAGCATGACCAGTTGTAGCCTGATTCCCGAATGAATGATTCCTATGAATCAGTTCTTTTGAATCTACAGCATGATCAGTTGTAGCCTGATTCCCGAATGAATGATTGCTATGAGTCGGTTCTTTTGAATCTACAGCATGATCAGTTGTAGCCTGATTCCTGAATGAATGATTGCTATGAGTCGGTTCTTTTGAATCTACAGCATGACCAGTTGTAGCCTGATTCCCGAATGAATGATTCCTATGAATCGGTCCTTTTGAATCTACAGCATGATCAGTTGTAGCCTGATTCCCGAATGAATGACTCCTATGAGTCGGTTCTTTTGAATCTACAGCATGATCAGTTGTAGCCTGATTCCCGAATGAATGACTCCTATGAGTCGGTTCTTTTGAATCTACAGCATGACCAGTTGTAGCCTGATTCCCGAATGAATGATTCCTATGAGTCGGTTCTTTTGAATCTACAGCATGACCAGTTGTAGTCTGATTCCCGTATGAATGATTCCTATGAGTCGGTTCTTTTGAATCTACTGCACGAAACATACAGCGCGACCATTGTAGTCCGATTCCTGAACAAATGACTTATGTGAGTCGGTTCTTTTGAATCTACAGCATGACCAGTGTAGCCTGATTCCCAAATGAATGATTCCTATGAGCCAGTTCTTTTGAATCTACTCTTCAAAACATACAGCGCAACCAGTGTAGTCCAATTCCTGAATGAATAACAAATGAATGTTTTTTTAATTTATCTTAACGCTTCCTACCAAATAAATGACTGAATGAATTAGCCTGTTCTTTTAAGTGAATCAAAAACCTACTGAACTGCAAAAAAAGTGATTCATTAAGTCATGTCCGACTGGAATTGAACCAAGAATTCAGAGTATGGTTTTTGATATGACAATGTATAGTTAAAGATACACATTATGAATTTTTTTGTCATTAATGGTATTTTATTAAATAATAATAATAAATTGTTTATTAAGAAGAACTGTTCTGTTAAAATATTAAATAAACCAGAATCGTTGAATTCCTTATGATTCCCATCCCTACTGAATGACTAAGCTACATTAGGTGGATTTTAGTGATTGTTTCCAGCATGTTTGTCCGTTGTGTTTGGGGTTTGAGCTGGTATCAAGTGCCGCATTCAGCACAACATCAATAAACCAACCACACCACATGGCTTTCAGCTCTTGCAATGCATTGAACCTGAACTATGCGTCTCTGCCTGCCAAGTTTTGGCCTCACGTGAGCAGGATGTTCCCTCTCTCCCCCACCTCTCTCGCTAAGGTCTCCTAAAGCACTGCTGGAGTTATGCTGGACCTGGACGAAGTCATGATCTGACAGGAGTCAGGCGTGTCAGTGAAATGGGGAGAGACAGTTAAACACAGGTACAGGTTATTCTGGTGCAGGGCAGGTCATTGCAAACGCCGCCGTAGGTCATGGACATGTCAGGACAGGCAAAGTTCTTAATGGGGCTGAGTTTACTTTAACCAGAAGAAAGGAGGGGGAAGGGTGAACAGATAAGTGTAGAGAAAGAAGGATTGGTAGGGTGAGAAGTAAAAGAGAGAACCGATTGTAGATGTGGAAATAAAGGAAAGGCAGAAACCGCAAAGGCGATTGAAACTTGGAAACAATGTGTATCAAGTTACTCTATGCATACACAACCCTGTTTTGACCTGCTGGTTCCTGTTTCTTCTCTCTGGTTTTATTGAAGATAAAATGGATCAAACTTTGTGCTTCCTGTTCACCCATGTGTTTTCTTTGGTGTTCAAACTCTGGGGACCCTCAGTGTATTCTCTGGGTTTTTAAGATCGTTTATGTGGGTTTGGGCTCAGATTTCCCTTTCATTCATTATGATCCAGAATCAGTTTCAACTATCCAAGTCTAAACTACAAGAGAACCTGATTAAAACTGTTACCAGATGACTAACTGTCCCTCCAACACTCGTGATCCGCATGTAGTCGTACACCACTGATTGACTCTAAATGATTCTATGAACTCCACAACATTTTCACGGCACCTTCGGTTTGTAAATCAGTCAGAAATGGAGCGACTCATGAAAATAGAATTGATAATTGGATGATTCTCAGAAAACCTGTCAATAATGTCCTTTTTTACCCAAAAATCAAAAACAAATAAGAAATCACATTTGGCCTGTTTTTAGGGCCATTAATATTTTTTACATTGTGACTTTATTTTCATGACAGTTACGCACATTTTAGCCCACAATTCTTATTACGGCAATGTGAAAAGAAAAAAAATATTTAAATTGTAAAGTATTTATACGTCATAGTAGAACTGCTTCTCATTTTCTAGGGCTGGGTAAAGATTTAGATTTCTTCGTTTATCGATTCTTAAATCCCAAGATCAATGTTTTACTCTATGTGGCTACCCTCTATAATGCAAGTAAATCACTCGAATCTCACGCTATGTGACTAAAAATGTCTATGACACAGTTATTAGTTGTTATTTCACTGCGTGTTGAGAGTAAAAGTTGAGTTTAACTCGTTCTGTATGTCCAAAGACGAGATCCATAGATCCACATGTCATTGAATAATGTCTCCTTAAATACCTTTTCTGTTTTTTTACAGTCACTTCCGAGTACTCGAGTACTCGTTCCCATTATGTAAATGAATTAAGTGGATATGCTGCTGGATCCATGATGGCTTTAACAGAATCTGCTTGACAATGAAGGTTTGTCCCGTATCAGAGTAAAACCGCAACCAAATGTTTACACAGTAACAGGAGAGGAGTCAGTGTTCACCAATCTACAACTGTTTACAGTAGCACTGAGAGAGAGAGATTGATGGAAATGAAGGAGAGAGAGAGTTTGTTGTAATGGAGGCGAATCTTTTATCATCACTTAGCCTAAATCTGCAGTGTTCACTAGTGTTCAATAAATCATCTGTAAATGTCTGTTGAACATTAAAGGAAGCTTTTGCTAGAGTAAAACTATACACATTGGTAGGTCAAAACCTTAAATGCAAACAGAAATCAGGAATGAGACCGAGGAACCACATTGTAGTGTTTTTTTAAGTGAATCTACTCTACTCTATTTGTCATCCTTCTGAAACTGTTTGTGCACACATCATTTCCAAGAACTTGTGCTAAATCTTCACTTAAGTGATATTTGCGGTTGTCTAACATGCATCTGCCTCTTTTCGAATATTTTCTTAAACAAAGCCTATAAATATCAATGTCACACCACGCCCAACTGTTTTACCATCACAAACACACACAAACACACTTATAATGGCCAGCTGATTATTTGATAAAGGCAAAGCCGTTTGTAGTTACAGCAGCTAAACATGGAGCAAGGGAGTCGAGTGTATTTTAAAATGTCAATGACATTGTGTGTGTGTTTGCATTTTAATTTTTGATAAACGTGCTCTGCTAAACCCCCAGAGGAGTGATATCAAATGGCTCGTTCTTATTGCTGGAGCCATTGAGTGCATGTCCTCACCTTCTGTCACATGGTAAACTCAAGGCTCGAGTCACCATCTGAAACTGTGGTTGTGACCTGTGTTCGGACACAGAGCTATGTAGTTACACAAAGTGTGTTTGCTTGCATTAGCACCGACAACACAAGCTGCTTTTTATGTCTGGAACAGATGGTTGGACCTTTCTTCCTTGTCTCGATCTGTTCGGGCCAAGATTCCACAAAATACAGCTGGGGAAAAAAATCCATGGATTCAAAGATACATTACAAGGTTTTCTGAAATGATTCTGCAAAGATGAGATCCATGTGACCCATTTTTCATTGAATAATATCACTTTTAATACCCTCCTGTTCTCTACAGTCAGTTGTTGATAAAAAAACAAAAAACAAAACTAATTCTAATCAGGTTTAGGACAGCCGTTCGAGTCTCTCTCTCGTTAACATGATGTAAACAGATGCTGTTTACAGAAATTCTGCCTTTCTTAAAGAGACAGTACCAGTTTTTAACATGTGTTTAACAAATCGATGTAAATACCTGTAAATAGTACAAATTATGTTATTAAACAATAAACATGGAAAAAAATGATATATGCAATATATATAAAAAATTATATGAACATGGATTTGTTTATTTTTAAAAGCTAAAATGTGACAAATGATGAAAAACGAATAAAATGTAATTAGAAAAATGTATATGTTCTTTGTGTACCTAGTTAGAAGGTTCCCTGTATAATTAACAGCATTAACTGAGAGAGAATTTATTTCATATGTATGCAAAAAGGGCATTATAGCTGAAAAATACCCATATGAATCGATATCGAATTGGAATCGAATCAAGAGCTTGTGAATCGGAATCGAATTGGAACATCTGTATCAGTACCCATCTCTATGAGCAACAGTGGTTTTTTGCATAGTTACAGTCTTCATCTGTGTGTATACATGACACAGGGCATTATCGAATATTTGAAGGAAGGATGACAAATGTGCCAGGTTAAATACAGGTCACGTGTAGGGTTGCCGCAGTTTTTCTTACCATCATTTGGCGGTCTCTCTCTCTCTCTTCCAGAATAAGCACTGTCATATGCAATGTAATGTTTTATTGTGACGTAAATATACTTGCACAAGAATCACAATGGTGGGAAACAGTTATCATGCACTCGATTTTTGTTTTAGCCAAAACACTGCAGTTTTAATTCTCCTGTTTTTGATAGACAATGCTGTGAAGACAAAGAAAATCTCATTGAACTTCCTTGATCTTTACCCTGCCACTGTCAAATGTAGTAGGAATAATAGTGTCTATGGTTGGCATTTATGCACATATTATGCTTTTGGACCATTTATGAGCACAATGTCGAGGCCAGTTGTGGTCCGATTAACCCTTTAAGCTCAGATGGGCCGGCGGGCCCATGAGAATTTATTTTTTTTGTCAAAATATTAATGACAGTCTTGACCAACACAAAATAGGTATCGTTTTAAAGCTTAGAAGCTCTTTTTTACAATGCATGTAGGCATTATGACCAAAACTGAACAAGTGCTTTGAAATTTTGCAGATAAATCAGAAGTGTTCTGTTTTTATGAACAGGTGTTGCTCATATGCCGAGTTGTAAGCCAAGCTTATAACTTGATGAAAAATAAACAGAACACAAAATATCATACCATTACTTATAGGAGGTGATTATCTTTCAAACGAGCCCACACACAAGGTAATTAGATACATAGATCATTAGATAATCCACATGAAGCACAATGTTACATATGGCCACCAGGAGGTGGCGCCAAATACATGACACAGACTCAATGATGACTCAAATGGCACAGAATGAAACTCATTCTATGAAATCTCATTACTAAAATCATGTGTGCATGCTATGCAAACCTTTAGACATTGTTGTGTTTGCATGTGTAATTAGTTTTTATGTACAATTATAATGTTTTATTTGTTTGGAGTGGCTTTTTGACACATGGAGACATTTTTGGACACTATGATAAATTATATTGGCAATGCTATAACTTTTGATTGCTTTGTCGTATCAACACAAAGATTTTCTCTGTTACAGTTGACATGATTGGGAACAGAACAAAAGCAGATTGGGAACAAAACAAAAGCGGAGCCACCTTATTTACAACCTGTGGAATATGTCAAATCAGAAAAATTTGTGATTTTTCATAATCTATATCATTAAAAATGCCCTCATTTTTTTTTTCTTTCTTCAAGTTATAAGCCTTTAATTTTGGGTATCCCACTAAAACATGAAATATTTAAAAACATCCATAGATTTTAAAGGGTTATGGTGTATACACGCTGGTTGAAGCCAAACTACAATTGCATTATCTTGGTCTGGTTTGACTTAAATCGCGTTGAAATGATTTTTTTTTTAAAAAGGCGTAATATTGCTTTAGTCTGACTAAAATCAAACTATTAAAGTACATGTAGGCTAAACATACTGAGCGTAGATGAGGACCTGACTTTTGGTCATAGATAAGACTTTTTTTGGGTTGATTATGTCACTCGTTAATAAATGACGCAGTAAACAGACTAGTCTGGTTGGTGGAGAACAGTCGTATTTATATTTATAATTATGACTGGAGTAAACAAGAACAGTCTGGTGAAAATCACATGCTATTTTGCTCTCACAGATCTGAAGTTCAATTAGCGCAGTTCTGATGGAGTCGTTTAGTGCCTCAGGCTTTCAGTGGACTTTTGTTAAGATGAGTTTGAGTGAATCTGTATGTGAAGATGTCAAACGGGCTCCATTAAAGAAATCTGCGCTAGCAAGGTGCTGAATTGAGGAGAGAGCAAGAGGTGAGTGACATGAAGATATTAAGATGATGAGAGATAGTGAAAAGAATGATAGGAAAACTTTCTGTGGTATTTTTTAAAAGATAACCGTCTGTCCAGATATGAAATAAAAGGAAAAGAGATTACAAGAGAGGTGTTGTCTAAAACAGGAAGTTTGATCTCTTGCTCTCTCCTGCTGTTTAATTCCTGTTTGGTGACCCCAGGGCAAATCAGAAAAATCCCTTTGCCCATTTGCCCTATCTTCTACTGCTCTTCCCTCCTACAGTCACACCAAGAAGGGCTTTTTCTGCATCTTTTAATCAGCAAAGTCACGCTTTAACCCGTCAGCTCGATCGGATAGTTTACGGATGCACTTGTAATAATTTTTTTCCCCATTAGATAGTCATATGATGTGTGCTCCTCCTTTGCATCCTGTGAGCCGTGTGGGTCAGTTTTGTCTGTGTTTCTTGTGTCTTTTCCTCTTAGTGTCAAGCTGAAGTCCCACCTTCCTGTGTTTTCCATTTCCCAAAACACAAATCAAGTCCTGTTCTAGACAGAATGCCACAGTAAATTTAATTAATGCATTATTTTTGCATTTTTCCTTTCTGGTGAGAGAGTTTGAGCCATAATATCTATTTTTTACCGGCTCCTAATATTGTATATTTCTGGTTAATCACAGCCGCACTATTGATATGTTGTCTTACGAGGACTTGAATACTTCAGCAAAACATGCATTTCACACCCTAGAAGCATTATCAGCACTCCATAACATGATGCAGTAAGATTTTTGAGTTCTCTCAACAACTGTCCTTGTAATAATTGTCCTCCGTTACATAACTCACTGTGAATTTGTTTGTTCACTAATTGCAAAAATTCTTGTTGAGAGAACTACAAATTTCTTGTTCAGCCAACTACCAATTCGCAATATGAGAACTTTAATTTTGTCACTATTTCAATAATTTTTACATTAAGTTAACTGCAATCTTTGCCTCTGAAGAGAGATATGTCTTGCAAGGCAAGGCAGTATGTACATTTTGACATACACACAATAGACCTCAACCCTTAACATACAAACCTCAATAGAGCGCAACAGTCTGGTTCCGGAAGTATAAATCCCTTTTCATTTCTTCCATAGACAAATTGATTTTCAATGACAACTTATTAACCTTTAAAGACAGACCTACCGTGAGCTACGAGGTTGTATTGATGGTATATGCATCCGTTGAAGCCACCAGTCAACATTATTTCAAGTTCATTTTTAAAAATCACGTTTAATAGCGGAATTCCTGGTGAACAACTACACTACCTATGGTACAGCAGTGAAAGCTCTACCAATCAGAGAACTGTGGCCAAGCAAGCCCGGAAAAAGACCGCCCACTTTCATGATTAGAGTCGGTCTTCCTTCACCCTCAAACTACTTATATATTAGTATATATCAGAATATTTTGCAATAAATGTAAAATATATTGTTTCTATACTTGTAATCAACAACCTAAAATCAATAGTTTTATATATTTCCATCAGTTTTTATGCAATTACATCATTTGCAGTGCTTCATGGGATTGTAGTTCATGTCCTCGTGAAAGATGGTAAGTATACAGTGTTGTACCTTTGTCTTATCCGATTTTAAAATACTTTTTAGCTTCAAATTAAAGTTTGTAATGTTGTGATTCACCTCGGAGCTGGTTGGTTTGGTTCATAGCTTAGAACAATTTATGAAGGATTTTTTGAAAAGTCAATGGGGAAAATGAATGGGAAAAACACTTTGGAACCAACGCGGTTCGAAAAGTGGGCGGGCACTGTTGCACTTTATAATGCTGACAATCAACAAACCTCATTAAGTTAAAAGATGAGCTCCTAACATTTCCACACAAGAATTGACTAACAGTGGCAAGATGAGCTCCTAACATTTCCACACAAGAATTGACTAACAGTGGCAACAAAAAGCAACAACAGCATAAATAAAGTCAATAAACAGCTAAAAATAAGCTTATAACACTAACCGCTTGATTTATTCATGTTGCAATGCATGCTGGGAACTCGCAAATCAGCTAAATTCTTTAACATGAAATTGTTTGTTCAGACATCTCTGTTTGGTAGTTGGGATAACATTAGAGGGAATATTGTTGTTTAGTGTTTTTATGTAGATTAAAGTAACTAACATTTCTTAGTATTTGTGACTCAAAAACTACCACATAAGCTGAATAAAATGCAATTTGTGCGCTATTGGACATGAACGTGTTTAAATTTATGCACCTGGTTTATGCAATTTATATATAGCGTATCCTACCAATTCTTAAATAATGCTTTTTAATTTGCTAATAAATAAGAACTACTTCGTTCTCATCATTTGCAAATTTGTTTTCACAACAATTAAAATCAGAGTTAAAATCAATTTGTAGAATGCAATGAGCAAATTTGTTTCATTCAGAGACCAAACTGCAGTGAGTTTTATTGTATGAAATTCCCACAGACACATAAATATAGTACATTTTGTAATATTTTTCCTTATTTCTATTATTTTTTTATTTTATATTTATTTAGTAGTTTATTTGACAGGGACAATGGACAGTCGATGACTGCCCCAGAATTAGCTACAGAGCTATATTTCATCTGTAACATAGACAATGACATATTGTAACTCACAGCAGACCATCCCAATTCAAATGAGCCCAAACACAACATAGTATGATGAGTAGATCTTGAAATATTCCTCAAAGAGTGTACATGGAAAGACGATGCACAAAAGGGTGCTCAACACACACGTGTGTGTGTGTGCACATGTCTGAGGACTTTGTGTGTGCAAACACACATCCACATATGTGCTCATCTAAAGTATTGAGATGCTCCTGAACACTTAATATTTCTGATTTTGTTGTCTAATACATTAGTTTCCAATGGTCGGTCATTTTTGACCGGGAACACGAAGTGTAACAAAGTGAAATAAAACCAACATTTTTTTCAAGTAAATGGTCCACATTTTTTGTGTGTTTTCAGATACCATTTGTGAACAAAGTCAAGGAATTTTATTAAAATTGGATTAAGTAAAAAATAAATAAATAAATCGTAAGAGGAAAAAAGTCAAAATGACCCGAACACAACATAAGGGTTAAGATAGAGCTTGTAGTTTAGCTCCCTCTGTACAGTAGAGCATGTCTGTAGCTATACAAAAACTGTGTATATGTGTGTGTTGTGTAGTGATTTACTTTCTGGACATCGTTCATAATGAATCATTTGTTGGTTGTCCCACAAGACACGTGGATTATTGTCCTATTACTGGGATTCTGTAAATGCAACATTTCATTTAGTTATTCACACAATTTTGTAAATTTCACAGGCTCCCTCTCTCGCTTGGTCTCTCTCCTTGCAGCGTTGTGACTTTACACACGTAGGCCTGTGTGTGTGCTGGGAAGCTGGTCTTTAAAGAGAATGAATGTGTCCACCCAGAGTGTTTGAAGTTCACTTCACGTGTAAGACGGAACATTTCCGATAATACACTAAGAAGGAAAGAGCTTTATATTTTGCACTCTCTCTCGTCCATAATGATAAGTTTTATTTTTATGTGTGCTGCATGACTGACATTAAGTTTTATTGCCCCTTATATAATGTTTTTACTCCTTTATGTTAGGACAGCACATCATTTAAAAAACTTATCACATTATGGTTTACAGCTGTACCCAAGGACTGCTCTTGTACTACGTATAATGCAGTGCTATCTAAGTTGGAAACAATAACCAACAACCAACTGTAACTGCCAGATGAAAAACGTAAGTCTGATAACACACGATTTGCACAAACAATGTGGACGAGTTGCATCCCAGTGATTTATTCTTATTGTTAGGGGTTTGTTCAGATCCCTAAACATGAGCAGTAATAATAGTGATAATGCTTGCCTTTGCAAACACCAATAATAATCACCCAATGCCAGTCCTGTTTAACATCTGTGAGATGCGTACCATCTGTGTGACATGTTGTGATATGTGTGTTTGTGGTTGTGTACATTACCGGTGGATTGATGCTGTCACTGGTGTCTCCGTGTTTAAACCTGTTCCACAGAGGCAACCCTTACGTTTATTTTAGCATCTTTCCCAGTAGTACCCGCTGTGACCCCCCCTGAGGTCCATGATTGGATTGCCCACTGCAACCCTGTCTTGATTTTCCATTCCCAGTACCCCCTCATCCTTTTTCCCATACACGCATCAGAGTGTTCCAGCAACAAACAGTTGCTGCAGGGTTCCATGCTTAAATC
Source organism: Myxocyprinus asiaticus (assembly GCF_019703515.2). NCBI lineage: Eukaryota > Metazoa > Chordata > Actinopteri > Cypriniformes > Catostomidae > Myxocyprinus > Myxocyprinus asiaticus. The sequence goes on along the minus strand of NC_059381.1, from coordinate 2,616,654 downwards.
TCAGCTGTCATTTTCAACGTCAAAACAGCCGTTTTTCAAAGTTACATTGTCATTTTAAATGCACAACAGTTTCAACAGCTGAGAACATCTCAGATCTGCATCTTCCAGAGTTTGAGGGGTTCTCATGTCAAAAAATCTCCACCCTCTCTCTCTGGCTCACATCCAAACCCTTGTGACTTGCCTTGCTGTCTTAATACTGACGTGTAGGCCGGTCGCGATTATTAAAAAATGGTCTGACTCCACTGTACAGAGGCTAGCGTCATTTTGGTATTTAGTATACACGTATTTTAGTATAGAATGTTCCATAATGCCTATGATGCCATAAAATGCTTTCAAGGTAGGCAGCACACCAGGTTTCCAAACAGAGCCTCTCTCTGTGTCTCTTTGTCTTTCCCTCAGTTATTAAGCAGAATTCCTTTGATTCCTGCTGGTATTTGTAGTGGGAGAACACTGTGTTCTGGTGAATGTGTCTCAGTGTTTATCATGTCTTGGCCTATGGCTTTGAGGACATCTGTGTGTGCTGTTAGTGGTTTTTGTATTGTGGTGTAACTGCTCATCCTCCCTCAGATGTGAGCGAATATTCTCCCACCTTTAAATGCATGCAGTCTTTTCTCACAGTCTCATTAAAGCACAGCTCAGATTAGTCTCTCCTCGTCCTCATGTTCCCTTCTGTTATCCCTCTTCATATTGTGATTAGTGTCTAGCTTTGAATGAGCTCTCCCGCTTTGCCCAGGTGCCCTTCACAATTGCTCTGCCTGTCTTTTGATTTAAGGCCTGTTCTCACCAAATCCGTGACGATTTTGCGAAGTTAACATCTGACGGAAGGTCTATTCACACCAAGTCCATACAAGAATTAATCTAAAAACTATTTCTCTCCAGTGCAGTAGGCGGCGCTGTTGCGGTGCGGTTGTTATACCAGTCTCCTGTTCACACCCTTCAGCTGTTAGAGATTAATATATTGATCACTGTTAAACCTCCTCCTCCTTTTTACTGAATGGAGCAACAGCTCCGTGTCTCAATGTTTGATGGATATTGTCCAATTTCATCTGCAGAAACTCCTGTAAATAACATGTGTGAAAAGTAAACGTGTGGAAAAAAAAATCCCGCCTTGTCCTCTAAGGGGCTCCATAAATTCGCAACTCAAATTCGTAATGTCAGAATGTTGGAAATAACTAGAAAACACTAGGGGTATAACGGTTTATCGTGGCACAATGCATTAAAAAATGTGACAGTGCGCATCATGGAGATGGGACGGTTTTTGAGCATTTTTGTACAAATTAGTTTAGCGTCTGTTCTATCAAATACATGCGACGTACTATGCCTACATAACACAGGCATACAAATGGAAATCACTTCATTGGCACAAGGAGCTCTAAAATATGATTGCACACTCGCAGCCACAGGTGTTGTACGATGAGTTCGGCCGAAACTGCAATTACTGAAAGTGAAACCAGGAGCGGTAGTGAGATGCGCCTTTTCAGCGCGAGGGATCGAATGTCCGTTTGAAGCACGAGACTGATATATGCTCTGATAGCGTGAGAGAAAATGTAAGTTTATAGAGGTTTTTAATGAGAGTTATACTATATATATAATGCAAAATATTATGTATAATAATGCTATGGGGGAATATAATCCTAATGTCAAATGTCATGTCTAATTTGATTTTATCAGTAAATTATTATTATTATTTAACTGGATAAGCATGCACTTCCATTAGTACAATTCCAAAATACTTGAAATGTTTGTAATCAGTGGCAGTGTGTAAGCAGCATATATTTAATATAATTCTGTATTTTCAGTAAGCAGAATTATGAACTAATATTTCCATTTGGTGTCACCATTGCTCTGATTTAGTCTGTTTTAGTTCCAGTACATCTTTGATGGATCATTTAGCACTTTTATATATATATATATATATATATATATATATATATAATTTTTTTGAATTTTCTCCCCAATTTGGAATGTCCAATTCCCAATGCGCTCTAAGTCCTCGTGGTGGTGTAGTGACTCGCCTCAATCTGGGTGGCGGAGGACGAATCTCAGTTGCCACCGCGTCTGAGACCGTCAGTCCGCGCAACTTATCACGTGGCTTGTTGAGCGCATTACTGCGGAGAATAGCGTGGGCCTCCACACATGCTAGGTCTCCGTGGTAACACGCTCAACAAGCCATGTGATAAGATGCGTGGATTGACTGTCCACTCACAACTCACCACGTGCCCCATAGAGAGCAAGAACCACATTATAGCGACCACGAGGAGGTTAACCTAATGTGACTCTTCCCACCCTAGCAACCGGGCCAATTGGTTGCTTAGGAAGCCTGACTGGACTCACTCAGCACACCCTGAATTCGAACTTGCGACTCCAGGTGTGGTAGTCAGCGTCTTTACTTGCTGTGCTACCCAGGCCCCCCCCATTTAGCACAGGACTTTTAGCTAAATTTTTTAAGGAAACTAACTGTGTTGCAGATGTCTGTTAAGTAATAATAGAAATAAAACAAAACTTAAAATCGGAACTTTTCTTGATTCAGGCTTAGTTTAAACAAAAGAATCGTGAAACGAAACGCGAGTTCAGTATCAGTGAACCAAACCCAATCATGAGATGAGTGAACTGTTACACCCCTAGAAAACACCCTAGTTTATATAACCTCATTGAAAAGATTTCACTAAAAATGTACGTGTTAAATGTGGGGTTGTTGTCCTGGTGCAAAAACAGTATGTTGTAGGAAACACTAGTGTGTGATGGGTTCGAGAGAGGGAAAGAGTGAAGCAGAAGAAAGGATCGAAGTGAAAAGAGGGGAGATGGGAGAGGAGAAACAGGGCTAGAGGAGCACAGTATATCAGACTGAAGACGAGGAGGCTTTGACTCCTCATCTGGATTTCATAGAGCAGTGAGGTCTACAGTCATGAACATCTGGCCAAATACACACTCACTCCCACTTATACAGCAGACTTGAATGCTGTCTGTGCTCTTTCAAAGGGAAATATCTAGCATTTCCCAGCTGGTTGTATGGGTCAAGGTCTCTCTCCCCCCCCCTTTCTCTCTCTCTCTTTATCTGTTCTCTTTGGTGGTTCTTTCTGGTCTTGACTGTGTTTATTTAATACGTTTGAAACAGATTAAAATTCTTGGACTCGTTTCTCAACCAAAAGCCCTTACAAATAAACATCACAACTGTTTGTCATATTTATTTAACATAATGATTTTTGATGATTTGTTCACAGCAATTTAAAAAGCATTCTCACCCATTCTCTCTTTATCTTTCTAGCCTCATGAGTTTGACGAGTGTCGGCTGGACATCAGTGTCAATGACAGTGTGTGGTATCTCCGGGCTCAGGACCCAGAACATCGGAACCAATGGATCGATTCCATTGAGCTGCACAGGGTGAGTTCTCCTAAAACACCTGTCTCTACCCAGCTAGTCTAGCCAAACCCATCTCCATATAATACTATTTTCTAGCTTGTTCTAAACTGTTACTATCAGAATAGGCTTGAAGTGGGTTAGATACCAATCTATAGGCTTCTTGCTGAGTCACAAATTTGAATATATAATGTTTGAGAGACGTGAAGAATCACAGAAAAAGACTTGACTGTCAGATTATGAATGTGATTCATTGTGTTTACATTATTTGGGTGACAGGGCCTTGAAGTGACACACACACACACACACAGAGGCATGAGGAAGAAGTCCGTTTAGCTCACATAAGCACAACTGGAGTAATGCAAGGTTAATCATGCACACTATAATGTATCACTGTCACACAGTACATTTAACATGTTATAACATGTACAAACACACACATACAGCACCTCAGTACTAACAGACAGAAATAGTGTACATACCAACCACATAGCAATAGTAAAAATATTTTTGAGAGAGAGATGATGTGGGCAGGTATAGACAGCACAGAGGGTGGGGGTGAGGACAGAAACCACTGTGGTGAAAATCAAACTCTAGAACTGAGAGAAAAGAATAAAAGACCTATGAGAGGAACACAGAGAAAGACTTTAAGAAATGTATTATTTATTGTAAAAGTGATTTCTTTTACTTCACACAGTTGTGGCATAATTTCTACCACACCAATCAATTTAGCCTCCTAATACAGTTTTTTCAAAAGTTAGTGTACTTGTTAACCAAGTCGACAAAAGTGTTGGTGAAGAGCATGCTTGAGATGAAAAATTAGAATGAAATAAGAAGAAAAAATACAATTTAAGGTTAATATCACTTGTTTATTGGCCATCATTTCCAGTCAAGCTGTAATTTCACCTCTTTTTGTGTCTGCTGAGTTTGCACAGGTGCTCTTGTTGTTAGGCCACACCCTGATTCACACGTGCTGCGTATATTTGCCACTTTGGAAGAGGAATCTCCCTCCCACACACAAACACACGCACACACTTCCCCTCTCCACTCATCACTGTCTTGCCTGTAGAAATGACCCCTCTATGATGACTCATTCACACATGGCTCTTCTCAGAAAACGGGACTCAAGGTCTGAAACTCTTCTTCCCAGGGTTTCGGTCTCTCTGTCACTTTCTTTATCACATTCTCTCTCATCAGGGTTCAAAGGGAATAGTCCAGAATCATAGAGAAACTTCAGCTGCAGTAAAAGGTCGAAGGTGCACTTAGTTTTTCCACCTAATAACACTTTTGCCCCTCAAACCCCTAAACATATGAATAATAATTGTGGCAAATCTGTTTAAAATGATGTACACTCACATGAGATGAAGACTGATGGGGCAGCAGTGAGTCTAATGCTGTTGTATCGGTTGTAAAGCAAAGTGAAGAAGAGAAAAACATATAACTACTAGTGGTTGACCGATAGTGGATTTTACCGAAACCGATAACTAAGGTGTTGGGAAAGGCCTATAACAGATTAATTGGCCAATAGTTTTTTACAATCTATTTATAAAATGTCAAAAAAAATAAATAAACAATTATATCTTTACTATGGCGAACAATGAGAGAGTCCAAAATGAGTAAAATCCCAGATGCAGTTTGTTCAACCAAAATGCCAATAATATGGTGGGGATAGGCCATCTGCTGCCTCCCAGGAACAAACTGAGCCCCCTTTGTACAATGGGCCAAAACTTCAGGATCAAAAGTTCCTCCGATTCACAAATCATGACAGTCACTCCGTGACAATCCAAGCAGACGATCCAGGCTGTTAAAAACTGTCAGGAGATTGCTGCATGCGCTGGATCCGCACGAGCGTGTAGGTGCAACTTCAAAGTAAAAGCACTTCATGTGCGCTATGAGTAAATGTCATATTTACTATGAACTGTATGTGCAATTGGTTTGATTTGGTCTTTTGTGAGAAAATGCGATTACTAATGTGCACGTGCCATCCATGGTTGCTGGTGTGTACTGTTATTTCCTCCTTCCTATTAACGTGAGTTACGTGGAGGATATATAAAATGGGCCTGTATGGGTAGTGCTGTGAGTTTCTGCCTGTTGTTGCAGTTGCTAATTTCTAAACTAAACTCAGTCTGTAAATCTAATCAGTGCTGTATTGTGGTAAGTCATTCACTGTGTCAAATCAATCAGACGACACCGCACACTCTCAATAAACCTACTGGAAATGAGAAATGTGGTTGTGTATCTACAAGACATGTTTTATTTAATCTTATATCATCTGTGTGGTAACACACACACATGCTCTCTGACTCACATAAATACACACATTATATTTTTATAAATACTGCTAATGAATGCGTCTGTCTTCTGTTTCTGCAGTAATAAACATTACACTGATTATAATTCATCCCCCCTCCCTCCCTCGCTCTCTTTCTCCCACTGTTTTGTAACACGCTCATTAGGTTTATTGGTTTGCTCTGTGATATGGCATAATTGGATGTTATTGTTCTGTAGTTTATCATCTATGCACCTGCCGCTAAGCCTATTGATTTTTATATCTCTGACACATTCAGGTATTCCTGACCTCTGATTGGTTGGCGTTGTGGTTGTCAGTCACAGTAACTCTGTGTTTGATTGGCTGGAATGAATGCAGTGCTTGACTCATCCTTGGCAGAGACACTGAAGGGTTATTCTATGGTTCACCCGATAGTAACCTCAGATTATGCCCGCTCAACCGTACACAGAGCTCACTGTTGCCACCTTGTAGTGGAAAATGCCAATTTCTCACTAAAAATTAAAATAAGTGTAATTATTTCTGAGATGATGAAATCATGTAGCATACTACTGTTTGAAATGTTTATTGCAGCATATGGGTTTACATATGAAAAAAATAATTGGCCATATTCCACATAGCCAGTGGAATGAGACAGATGTGCTGATATATTGATTTATTTTCCGGCCAGGAGAGCAGCTTTCACGGTAGGATGTGTTTTGACTCTTATCTGCAAAGACATCTTGTAAAAATAGACTGTTGTGACTGGAAAGAGGTGGGTGATGTTTACAGGGAGCTCTTATCGACAGTGTGCGAGTTCATCTTTCTCTCTGGGTTTGTGTTCAGTGTGTGTTTATAAATACATGTTTCTTTTTTTTTTTTTTTAGCTCATTCATTTGTTTACATCAGTTTCAGCATGTTGAACATCTCTCAGATTGACTGGATTGGAGATTAAACTTCTCTATTTCTCAATGTGTTTGTGTGAGATGATGACCAAAGAAAGATACAGTATCTGGGCCTGTGTTATCATGTTCTGCTCTAGATTGTCATGGGGATATACTCTTTGTTACTGTGTGTGTGTTTATGCTTCTAAATAAACTCAGATACTATTTTCAGAGACTGTTACTCATGTAATGAACCACAGGAGAATCATGGGTTCTTGGAAAGTGACTCTTGACTGTCTGTGTGTGTGTGTGTGTGTGTGTACCCTGAAGATTTAAAGTGGAAATTTTACAGGTCAACTGCATGTTCAAGTGCTGCCATATTTAAGCTTGGCTTTGATAATCACTGGTTGTGAGCTTTTTGTTTTTGTTGCATTTGTGTGTCATCGAATCCTGTAAGGAGGGCTGAACTAAAGCTGTCAACAGGGCTGAGAAAATAAATAATATCAAAATAAAAATGACCAAGATTCTAATCTATTTTGTCTCCTAAGTTTACAATTAGGGCTGGGTTCAAATATCAGCTCGATTTTCTTATCTCAACATCGATTCTTAAATCCCAAGATCAATGTTTTACTCTATGTGGCTACCCTCTATAATGCAAGTAAATCACTCGCACATGCGACCAGATCTCACGCTATGTGACTAAAAATGTCTATGATTAGCCACTGGCTGGTAAATGTTCAGTGATTGAGTTGTATAGCGGAGAAGAAGTTATTAGCACAGTTATTAGTTGTTATTTCACTGCGTGTTGAGAGTAAAAGTTGAGTTTAACTCGTTCTGTACGTCCAAAGACGAGATCCATCTGTCATTGAATAATGTCTCCTTTCATACCCTTTCTGTTCTCTATGGTTGATTAAAAACAATAAAAAAGGAAACATATCATTCCAATCACGCATGGATGCGCTAAAGAAATTATGCGCGTCTTCTCTCCTTATAAGCGCTCACTGGCTAATGCCGCTAGTCTTAAAGAGACCGTATTTATTTAGCATGTGTCCTACATATCAATGTAAATACGTGTAAATAGTACAAATTATGCAAGTAAACAAACATTTTACGAAAATATATATGAAGCATAAAATATGCAATTTCAAGACATTAATTGATGGAATAAACTGATTTTGAACATTTTTCATAAGCTAAAATTTGAAACCAATTTGATGAAAAACTAATGATGAAATAAAATTAGTAAAATTAATATTTTCGAATTGTACCTTGAAGGTTCCTTTATAATTAAGAGCATTAGCTGAGAGAGAATTTTATACGTAAGCAAAATGGACATTGTAGCAGAAATGTATCGAAGTCAAAATCTAATCAAATCGAGAGCTTCTGAATCATAATCGAATTGGGAAATCTGGATCAATACCCAGCCCTATTTACAATACATAACTGGCTATTAATTTAAGTGCATACCGTTTTAAATTAAAGTGCATAAAATTGCAAAATCAAAAGATTTAGCCAGTTTATATTCTCATCTTAAGTAAAAAATGTACAGTAAAACGAGAATTTTTCAATTGACAGTTTTATGTTAAAGGAATGTTCCGGTTCACATGCAAGTTAAGCTCAATCAACAGCATTTGTGACAGTGTTGATTTACTACAAAATATTTTTGACTGGTTTATTAAAAAAACAAAAAAACAATGCAATTACAGTACAGTTACAAGTACACACCATTTCAAAAGTATAGCCATTATAAACATTATACATGTTTATTTTAGTGTAATAAAATCGCTTGGTAACCTTATCTGTGTAAAGTTATATCCAATATTACAACTCCTTTGCCATGACGACAACGTGTAAACCCTCTAAGTGATTTTATCACACTAAAATCATGTTAACGTGCATCATGTTTACGTCCTGTGGCTATACTTTTTAAAGGGTGTATTTTAATATTTATGGCCCTATTCACTTCCATTTGAAGTGCCTTATTGTAACTGTGATTTTTATTTATTATTATTATTATTATTTTTTTAAATAAAAGACGAGTCAAAAATACTTCTGTGGTAATCAACACTGTGCTACAAATGCTGTCAATAGTGCTTAACTTGTACTGAACTCAGTGTTGCATGGTTGTACCATGATGGTCCAGTGTTTTTTGTTAATTACAGTTGTATGAATGATAGTAATATAAATAGTAGGGCTATTCGGTTGTGAAGTGGCATTTGCGACTCTACCTTACTGTGGTAACAGCATGTATCTGAGCCCAGTGCTGCAAGAGAGGCTGTTAAAATGACACCAGACAGAGTGCAACAGAATGGAGCAGAACGTATCCTTGGTCTTGACCCCATCTTTTACCCGCTATAACTGTTTCTTATGCTGGTGAATAGCCATTGGACTTTTGCACAACTTTGTTTTACATCATGCCCTTAGGCTAGACATAAACCTCATAAACCTCTCTCTTTTTCTTTAGGCTGAGTCTGGCTATGGTTCCGAGTCCAGTTTGAGGAGACATGGCTCCATGCTCTCCCTCACATCTGCCACCAGCGGATACTCTGCCACCTCTACTTCCTCCTTTAAGGTAAGAACATGTGTGCACACACGCCGGGTATGAAGCGTCTACTATTGTTATTTTTGTATGGTTCTGAACTCAAATAACTGTGTGTGTGTGGTCCACAGAAGGGTCACAGTCTGCGCGAGAAGCTAGCAGAGATGGAGACATTTCGCGACATCCTGTGCAGACAAGTGGACACGCTGCAGAAATACTTTGACGGCTGCGCTGATGCAGTGACTAAAGATGAGCTTCAGAGAGACAAAAGTGAGTACATATACACACACACACACACACACATCCGAGTCTCCTTAACTATTCCTACCATGTATTTCTGTCACACTCCTATGAGTGAACTGCATTGAACAAAAAAATTCTACTCAGCTGTCAAAGAGAACAGCAGTATCTACCTGTAGCTGACATTACAACAGCACATTATTCAGTCTATGGGATGTAGCTCTCCTTACACCTTAAATTTCTTTCCATTTGTCATTTTGGTTCCCAAACAGGCCTGTATGTTGGTGTTAACATGTTTCCATCACAGAGCTTCTGCAGGTCTTAAAAAGTGCTGAATTCAGTTTCATCAAGTAAAGGCCTTAGGAATTTTTCAAAAGTCTTTATTTTTTCTTGTTTGGTCTGTGCATCAGTGTAAAACTCAGCAAATCTTTACATTGCAGCATCTAAAGCCAGCAAGTGTTTGACATTTTTGCTTATGTTATTTTGTAGTTCTTAAAATATCTGTCTGTCTCTTATTGATCTGACTATATTAAATTGAATTTCCTATTTATTTAAGCATAAAGCACAGGCGTTCGTCACATGGTTATATGATATTATGCTGTTGCATGTTGTTTTTTTTTTTGTTTTTTTGTCTTTGGGGATCTCTCTCTTTTTTTCACCATACATGTGTTCACATCTCTGCACATTCCTCTCCAGTGCTGTCTGTCTGTCTGTTTTGTTTGTCTATCTGTCTAACTTTAAATTGAACCTTTTTCTTTATCAGTATCTCTCTTTCTTTCCATCTAATGTTGCAGCACATGGGCATGTTGATTCACACAAATGATCAACTGCTTCTTTTGTTCGTCTTAGTCCTTCCCCTCCATCTCTCTGTCTCCGAGCCTGTGAACAGTTCAGTGCTACAGTGGGTCAATCGCAGCATGTGATTGGGTGGATCTCAGCACCACCTACCGCAGGGCCATGAGTTCATACTGACGTGTGTATGTGTGTGTTTTCTCTGCTCAGTTGTGGAAGATGATGAAGATGATTTCCCTACCACTCGTGCCAATGGAGAATTCCTACATAACAACAACGGCAGCAAAGAGAAATGTGAGTCTCATCATATTTCTGTGTGTGGAAAAATTAAGCAGGTTTCTTGCTCAATTAATTTGAAATATTTGATTTATCACAATGACGTCAGATTGTCATATTTTTGTAGTTAGAAAAAATATGCCCGAACAATTCCCTCATAATGGTGAAACATGCCCCTTAAAACAACTCCAGGGGGCAAATGTTGCCCCTTAATAGGAGTGGTGGTGGCGGCGTAGTGGACTAAAGCACATAACTTGCAATCAGAAGGTTGCCGGTTCGATCCCCACAGCCACCACCATTGTGTCCTTGAGCAAGGCACTTAACTCCAGGTTGCTCCAGGGGGATTGTCCCTGTAATAAGTACACTGTAAGACACTTTGGATAAAAGCGTCTGCCAAATGCATAAATGTAAAATGTAAATGTTAATAGAAAAGTTAATTTCTGACACTAGTCTAAATAGCCTCTTTTAGAAGTGCTGTAGCCAATTATTACATAAATGCTATACATACTCAAGAAGATAATAATAATAAAAAATGCTTCTCTCAAAAACACCAGAGTTTAATGCTTTGGTGTTGTTTTGCCAAAAAAATAAAAGAAATCTACAATAATGGTACACTTAAAGTATGTTTTCAAATATAATAAAATAACAAAGAATAACATATGTTGATAGATGCATGTCACAAAAAATGACATTTGCATGCTGACTAAGGCTAATTTCAGAGCTAACATGTTATGTATCCTAAATACACACAATAAAAAAATATTATTACACTTTTTTTGCATAATTCTTTCACCTTTTACATAACTCTGCTCACACGTAATTTTAACCTTGAATTTTCTTTGTTTTGTATAAACATCACTTGTAGCTTATCTATAGTTCTTTAATATTGTCGACTTGGTTAACAAGTATAACTTAAAAATAATTAATAATTAAGTGGTGGAAATAAAGCCACAGCTATGGGACAAGTCGTAATTTTTGAAAAATCTTTAGAAACTATTTTCACAATAAATATTGTTAGATCATCATGGTTTCAAAAATAGTATGCTTTAAAAAAATCGTTTAATTATCGTGATGCGCCTTTTTTGTTTCATCTTTATTATCGTTGACTAAATCGAGAAAGCCTTTTGTCAACGAATGTTTTCATCAGTGATTCCATTGACGAGATTAAAGCTGGTTCTACAGTAGCTGATTTTTTCCAATGATCTTCAGGTGTTAGCTTAATTAACATAATCACCGGCCAGATAGAGGGATACAGAGCACCCTTTAGCACCTCTCAGCGGGAGGTGTTAATCACTTGACCATCGGGACTCCCTGCTGAGTTAATGGCTTCAAGCACTGGAAAATCACTTCCGTTTTGTTTGAAAAAATCATTCTGTCACTGACAAGATAACAAGCTGATCTGAACTTTTATTTATCTTTTTTTTGGGGGGGATTTTTCCCCTTTTTCTCCCAATTTGGAATGCCCAATTCCCAATGCGCTCCAAGTCCTCGTGGTCGCGTAGTGATTCGCCTCAGTCCGGGTGGCGGAGGACGAATCCCAGTTGCCTCCGCGTCTGAGACAGTCAACCCGCGCATCTTATCACGTGGCTTGTTGAGCGCGTTGTCACGGAGACATAGCACGTGTGGAGGCTTCACGCCATCCACCGCGGCAACCACGCTCAATTCACCATGCGCCCCACCGAGAACAAACCACATTATAGCGACCACGAGGAGGTTACCCCATGTGACTCTACCCTCCCTAGCAACCGGGCCAATTTGGTTGCTTAGGAGACCTGGCTGGAGTCACTCAGCACGCCCTGGGATTCGAACTAGCGAACTCCAGGTGTGGTAGCCAGCGTATTTTACCACTGAGCTACCCAAGCCCCAACTTTTATGTTTTATCACACTCAGCTGCATATCATAACAAACACTGATTAAAATCCAAAGTGATTCTGTCATTCTGAGGAAATATTGCAAAAGCAACTAATGACAGATAAAAATAACTTTGATGGAGTTTTGGTGCATTTTAAAATGTAACCTTGTGAAAGCCAACCGAACCATGAAGAAAATGCTAGTGTAGCGCCAGCTTAACACTGCCCTTGTTCATTATTATTTCTTTACAAGCAACAAAAGTTGCAAAAGTAGCTGAAAATTATACAGCTATAATGTTAACCCTATGTTATATTCGTAAACACACAAGTCACTCTTGCAATTTCAATAAAACCTCTGTTATCTAGCTAGATGGCTTTATCTTGACAAGTTTGAATTAGTAGAATTTGCAAGAACAAAAACCAAATGCAACCAAATGTCTCAGTTTGCAAGGCATAAAAACACTTGTTCATGATAACTGACTGTAAGTTGAGGTAACAACAGAGCACTGACCCTTCTGGGCAAAACTTAGAGTTAAACTCTGCTATGGGTAGTGCTTCCATGCACAACACAACAGAAATATAACCTAAGCAACCAACAAGATTTCTTGTGTTGCTGAATTATTACATGGTGTAATACAGACTGACCAAACAATGGCCTTGCCAGTTACATCTCTTTAAAGAGTTTGGATCTCTTTCTCTTCCAGTGTTCCAGTGTCTCAGTCATAAAGGTATTAATGGGATCGATTTTAAAGGAGAGGCCATCACGTTCAAGGCGACCACTGCAGGGATCTTGGCCACTCTCTCTCACTGCATCGACCTGATGATGAAGAGAGAAGACAGCTGGCAGAAGAGACTGGATAAGGTATGACACACGGGCCTCTAGACATCATATTAGAGCTGCTGAATTCAGAGAGGAATGGTGTGTTATTTTACCAGAGGCAGATTGCTCTTGTGTTTGTGTCTCTGACAGAGCAAAACAATGTTCTCAGTGCCGACTGTGAAAATAAGATGTATTTCTCATAGTGCCGAGCAAAACAACACACAGACTTTAGGAGAAATATATCTTTAAAATGATGTGAGAACTAATCGACTAGTACAAAGTTAGCATGCTCTGACATAACAGTTTGCACATTTCTGTAGTACTTTATTTCAGTAGTAATGTCATTTTAGTTTTTATATATGAAGAGTAGCAATATGGACAAAACGTGCAAATATTGGTGTGATACCTTAAACAGAAAATTTAATCCAGTGACTTAATGGGTTTCCTGTGTGAAAGTGTCTAGTGTGCGTTACAGAGGTGGAGCTGAATCTATCTGCTAATGTGTTGCAGTCAGCAGCATTCAACACAATACCAACAGATACAGACAGAATGAGAATTAGAACAGTCGCTGCCTCTTCTGTCCGAACAATGAAGCACTTCAGGACAATTCTGCACTGATACTCTCTCTCGCTCTGCCCACATCACACTGAGAAGATATCTGCTCATGCCAAGACATTAAACATTACAACAGCAGAGTGTTGAGTCAGCTCAATTCTCTCTCTCTCTCTCTCTCTCTCTCTCTCTCTTTCTTTCTACAGGAGATTGAGAAGAGGAGGAGGGTGGAGGAAGCGTATAAATCAGCCCTGTCTGAGCTCACGAAGAAGTCACATTTTGGAGGACCTGATTATGAGGTGGGTTCTGTTTAAAATGCTGATGCCTGCAGAAGTTTAGTAACTAGTAATTTTACTTCATTTTTTGTCATTTTCATATCTTCCTCGTTGTGTCAATCAGGAGGGTCCAAACAGTCTGATCAATGAGGATGAGTTCTTTGATGCAGTGGAGGCCGCTCTGGACAGACAAGACAAAATAGAAGAACAGGTGTGTTACTGCAGACAATCTAAAGTAAATTTGGTGTTGAAAGACAATATGAAATCAGCATTGACACTTTCTTAATAAATGATCCTGGTCTCATTGGGAACGATTCATCAGTGCACATTATTCTAAAGAAGAACAACAAAGTGTAACAGCTTTATCTGCCTCTAGTTAAAGCTGTGTGAGCCAAAAAGTTCAGCCTAACAGTCATGATCCAATAAAATTTCAGTGACTCATGTATTAGGTATTATGTAAGTGCTTTAAAGGTATATTCCGGGTTCAATACAAGTTAAGCTTAATCGACAACATTTGTGGCTTAATGACCACAGAATAAATTTCAACCTGCCTCTTCTTTTCTGTAAAACCAAAAAAGCAGAAATCTGGATTACAGTGAGGTACTTACAATGGAAGTGAATGTGGCTGACCCATAAACGTCAAAATACTCACTGGGTTTCCATCCAACTATTTTTATGCACATTTTGAAATTGCGCATAAGAAATCCTGAATGGAAACGCTTGATGTGAATAACTCTCAAAATTCACTTTTTTAATGCGGATGTGGAGAGTTTCACATTTAAAATGCGCGTTTAGGAGATGGAAACAGTTTATCCACAAAACAATGGCGTGTTTTGACCATTCGTGCACGTGTTATGAGTATGCGATAGCTAGATGTGACTGGCCCAATTAAATTACGAACCTTGGCACCCAATTCTTGAACATAGAGCGCAACAGTGCCCGCACACTTTTTCAGCCGTCTGGGTTCCGGAAGTATTTTCCCCATTTCATTTCATCCATATATTTGTAATAAAATCCTTCATAAAAGAGTTGTGCACCATGAACCAAACCAACCAGCTCCGAGGTGAATCACAACATCACAAACATTGTTTTGAGGCGAAAAAGTATTTGACATAAAGATAAAGGTACAAGGCTGTGTACTTACCGTCTTTCATGAGGGCACAGACTACAATCCCATGAAGCGTTGCGAATGATGTCATCGAATAGAAAACTATGGGCATATATAAAACTATTGATTTTAGGTTGTTGATTATAAGTATAGAGACAATATATTTTACTTTTATTGCTAAATAGCCGATATGTACAAATATATAAGTAGATTAAGGATGAAGAGACACCGACTCGATTACTTCATTCACAGTGCGCATGGGAGCGCGCGGTCGCTCTGAGGCACGTTTTGTGGTTTTCGTTGCCCGCAGTTCTCTGATTGGTGGATCTTTCTCTGATGTACCATGGGTAATGTAGTTGTTTACCATGAATTATGCTATCAAACATGATTTTTAAACAATGAAGTTGAGAACGCAGATGAATGGTTTCAACGGAAGCATATACCATCGATGAACAACCTCATAGCTCACGGTAGGTCTGTCCTAGAAGGTTTACAAGTTATAGTTGAAAATCAATTCCTATGGGATAAATAAATGGGATTTTTACTTCCGGAACCAGACTGTTGCGCTCTGTAGCCCTTGACATTCAGAATTGTTTAACACAGCTGGTCGTAAAAGTGGGTTCTCACAATCCGCCACGGTTTTGAGTGCGGGTGCTCAAGTATACGGAGGCTGGTGGCCTATGGGCATCGCAGTTTTAGCCCTCATTGTATCAGATATTACTCTTATTCTACGCTGTCTCCTGGCAGCTTTTAATAAAACAAGGTTCAGGTTGCTCCAATCCTGCAAATAAAACTCTCCCCGAAGCAAGGAGGTCATTCAGCAGGTCCATCACGATAATGCGCATGACGCAGTTGATTGAAACGTGCAACAATTCGTATTTTCTTTTGTCTTAATTTTTATAAACGTGTTTAAAAAATGATGTGATGAATGAAAATGATGTCACTTTAAACTGATATTAGTGTGATAAAATCACTTACCTTTTCTGTGTAAAGTTATATCCAATTTTACAACTTCATTTTCATGACAACGTAACGGCATAAACCCTAAAACGACCATAAAACAATGATTTAAACAACTTTACGGCTCAAATAATACACAAGTTTTAAGAGAATTAATGTAAGTGCTTATATAAAATTATAATCTTCACATTTCTACCTTTAAACTCTCCAAAAATGTAAGTGCCTCACTGTAACCTCGATTTTTTTCTTTTTTTTTTTTTAAAGAAAAAAGAGGGATGAGTCCATTATTTATTTATTTTTTGTCTTAATCAACATTATGCCACAAATGCTGTTGATTGAGCTTAACTTGTATTGACCCTCAGAATATTCCTTTAAAGCAATTAAATAATACCTGTTTTATTAAAATGGTAATAAAATAAATAAATATATAAACTACACATGACAGTTGCTGACACTGAACTGTATCTCAACAATAGTTTTGGTGGGTAAATTGTTTTCCCCCCATTGACTGTCATTGTTTGCTAAAGTCACACAAAGTGAACCCCAAAACATATATGCTTAGAAATCTAGATTTTTATAATGGGTGGCTTCCTAAAAAACAGTTTAAATGAAGAAAAATGTCAATGCTTGACTCTCTAGGGGTTTAATCTTGATGGATAAAATAAAATCTGGCTCTACTTTATTTCAAAATATTCGGTTTCCCTTAGAGTACACTATATTGCGCAAGTCACTCTTTTGTCACTTGTGCCTAACTGGGTGGATTTACAATTTAGCGCAACCTCTTGTACCTTATTGCATAATGAGCAAATCTGGTATTGAAAGAATGTTAAATCTCACACAACTGCGTGTGTCTGTGTGTGGTCTTAGTGTGATAAGAGCAGGCTACAGAGGAGCAACTCCGTGCCTTCAGGAGACGCCTACTCCACGGTGGGCTCTCACCGATTTGCAGAGAAAGTGAGTACATTTCTCCCTGATGTTTTTAGTAGCTCATTATGATCCTCAACTGATCTTTTCCTGTGTCCCCATCATGCTCTCTGTCCTTCTGTGTCTTCTTTCACTTGTGACATTTCTCAAAATCTGAACCCCTGATGAAGCAGCATTTCTCTCTCTCTTCCTCATCTCTGTAGCCCCCCTCTCCTCCCTGCTCTCCCTCATCTTCTGCTGTTGTCTTCACTCCCTTCCTCCATGAGCACAGATTCAGTGCTGAGGTAACAGCGTCCCCAGCACACTCATCCGTTACAAGCTTATTATGGCATGGTCATAAGCATTACTCGTATGCAAAATAGAGGTATCAGTGTTATTTTGAATATAAGATTAAAGGGATAGTTCACCAAAAATGAAAATCTGTCAACATTTACAAAAAAGTTTTTTTTTTAATTAAAAAGTATTCGATGTGACTTGTATGCTATATTCCAAGTCTTATGGGGCTGGTTGCACCACCCATGCTTAAGTTACAACTTAGCCTAATTGTGATGTAAATGGGCACTAAGCTTCAATATTTGAGCATTGCACCATTAAACTTCAGTGAAACGTAACCTATATGTAAACTAAATATTTACGGAAGCCTCCGACCAGGAGTAACAGTTGGAATAAAAATGCAAACTGATTAAATGTCATCATGAGGTCGTGTTTTAGATGACAGACTTCAATCCTTTAGACATATATAATGATCAAATCAATCAAATCACTTTATTGTCACACAGCCATATACACAAGTGCAATGGTGTGTGAAATTCTTGGGTGCAGTTCCGATCAACATAGCAGTCAGTGACAGTGATGAGACATATACCAATTTACAATAACATCAAATTAACACAACACAATTTAAACATCTGATATACACATAATTACACTCAACAATATACAAATAATAACATACACTGTACAGTATACAATACGCACTATATAGATACACATTATTCAATAAAAAATAAAAATATATAAAAAGTATGTATAGTATATATAGAATGTACAGTATTGTACTGTATTGACATTCAGGCTGTCGGTTGATAGTCAGTTGTTAAGAGAGAATATAATATAATAATAATATAATTTATGACAGTCCGGTGTGAGATATAAGAGTAAGGGTAATAAAGTGCAGTGCTGATGTATTTTGATCGTGGGAGATCAAGAGTTCAGAAGTCTGATTGCTTGGGGGAAGAAGCTATCATGAAGTCGGCTGGTGCGGGTCCTGATGCTGCGATACCGCCTACCTGATGGTAGCAGTGAGAACAGCCCATGGCTCGGGTGACTGGAGTCTCTGATGATCCTCCGAGCTTTTTTCACACACCGCCTTGTATATATTTCCTGGAGGGAGGGAAGCTCACCTCCGATGATGTGTCTGGCAGTTCGCACCACCCTTTGCAGCGCTCTGCGGTTGTGGGCGGTGCTATTGCCATACCAGGCGGAGATGCAGCCAGTCAGGATGCTCTCTACAGTGCAGGTGTAGAACCGTGTGAGGATGTGGCGGTTCATTCCAAACTTCCTCAGCCGTCTCAGGAAGAAGAGGCGCTGATGAGCCTTCTTCACAACGACTTCAGTGTGGTTGGACCATGTGAGTTCCTCAGTGATGTGGACACCCAGGAACTTGAAGCTGCTGACTCTCTCCACTGGTGCTCCATTGATGGTGATGGGACTGTGTTCTCTGTCTTTTCTCCTGAAGTCCACCACAAGCTCCTTTGTCTTACTGACGTTGAGGGAGAGGATGTGCTCCTGACACCAGTGTGTCAGAGTGTGCACCTCCTCTCTGTAGGCTGCTGATGTGGACATTTACACTAGTTTACATCAACAAGGGAGAACATTATGTAAAAAAACGGATCTTGCGTTAAGAAAGTTAAGAAAGAAAACGTTTGAAACTAATGCTTGAGTTTTCATTGCATCCGCCTTCTCTCTCTCTCTGCACATTTGTGTTTGAGGGAGGAAAAAAAGAGTGCTATGATCAGACTCCTGCCTGAGATCTTCTATTGTAGAGATAACAACCATCGCAGTTCTATCATAGAAGAGAGTGTAACAGCTAGTACTGTTCATCTAGCAGGTTACGACAGTAAGTCATGGGGTGAGCTGTAATCTGACACCTACATGTCATAGAATCTTCCGTGACTTCTTTTAATAAATTGCAATTTTATCATATGAAACTCATAGTTTACACCAAACAGATTATTTATTATAAATCATGTTTAAGATTAGCGGACAGGTGGTCAATTCATTAAGTGATGAACTGTTTCCTCACAAAAAGCAGTTCATTCAACGTCATGAAGCAATCTTCTCCATCGATCTATCTCCTCGCCAGTGTACCACCCATAGAATGTCTATGGGACCGCCACGTTACGCTATTCTATGCTAACCTTGAAGGCTTACCTTTAAGAAGGGCTCTGGTCGTGCCAGACGTTCATTGTTGCCATAAACACCGCAACTCCAAAAATCATATGTTTACGTGTAAAGACGAAGCTGGAAAAAGTGATGGGTGTCACTTTACTTCAGCCCAATAACACAGTATAAAGCAATCGAACAGACGTCGAACTCAGTCAGGCTCAACGCAACAAACCGAGAACAATCAATCAATACTAAAGCTGCACTGTCCTCTCCTTGTATCAGCCTTCAAAAATTGGTATCGGTGTACTTCTATTGTAGCCTACGGGTATGTGCCGCTTTCACAACTGTCACATCCATTTATGGTGGTTTTTCCTTATTAATGTGACAATGAAATTTGACATGTTCTCAGGAGTGCCAACACTTCTGCATATCGTGTCTATTATACAGGTGCTGGTCATATAATTAGAATATCATCAAAAAGTTGATTTATTTCACTAATTCCATTCAAAAAGTGAAACTTGTATATTATATTCATTCATTACACACAGACTGATATATTTCAAATGTTTATTTCTTTTAATTTTGATGATTATAACTGACAACTAAGGAAAATCCCAAATTCAGTATCTCAGAAAATTAGAATATTGTGAAAAGGTTCAATATTGAAGACACCTGGTGCCACACTCTAATCAGCTAATTAACTCAAAACACCTGCAAAGGCCTTTAAATGGTCTCTCAGTCTAGTTCTGTACGCTACACAATCATGGGGAAGACTGCTGACTTGACAGTTGTCCAAAAGATGACCATTGACACATTGCACAAGGAGGGCAAGACACAAAAGGTCATTGCAAAAGAGGCTGGCTGTTCACAGAGCTCTGTGTCCAAGCACATTAATAGAGAGGCGAAGGGAAGGAAAAGATGTGGTAGAAAAAAAGTGTACAAGCAATAGGGATAACCGCACCCTGGAGAGGATTGTGAAACAAAACCCATTCAAAAATGTGGGGGAGAACCACTACGCACAGACGTATGCAAGACATGGGTTTCAGCTGTCGCATTCCTTGTGTCAAGCCACTCTTGAACAACAGACAGCGTCTGAAGCGTCTCGCCTGGGCTAAAGACAAAAAGGACTGGACCGCTGCTGAGTGGTCCAAAGTTATGTTCTCTGATGAAAGTAAATTTTGCATTTCCTTTGGAAATCAGGGTCCCAGAGTCTGGAGGAAGAGAGGAGAGGCACACAATCCACGTTGCTTGAGGTCCAGTGTAAAGTTTCCACAGTCAGTGATGGTTTGGGGTGCCATGTCATCTGCTGGTGTTGGTCCACTGTGTTTTCTGAGGTCCAAGGTCAACGCAGCCATATACCAGGAAGTTTTAGAGCACTTCATGCTTCCTGCTGCTGACCAACTTTATGGAGATGCAGATTTCATTTTCCAACAGGACTTGGCACCTGCACACAGTGCCAAAGCAATCAGTATCTGGTTTAAGGACCATGGTATCCCTGTTCTTAATTGGCCAGCAAACTCGCCTGACCTTAACCCCATAGAAAATCTATGGGGTATTGTGAAGAGGAAGATGCGATATGCCAGACCCAACAATGCAGAAGAGCTGAAGGCCACTATCAGAGCAACCTGGGCTCTCATAACACCTGAGCAGTGCCACAGACTGATTGACTCCATGCCACGCCGCATTGCTGCAGTAATTCAGGCAAAAGGAGCCCCAACTATGTATTGAGTGCTGTACATGCTCATACTTTTCATGTTCATACTTTTCAGTTGGCCAAGATTTCTAAAAATCCTTTCTTTGTATTGGTCTTAAGTAATATTCTAATTTTCTGAGATACTGAATTTGGGATTTTCCTTAGTTGTCAGTTATAATCATCAAAATTAAAAGAAATAAACATTTGAAATATATCAGTCTGTGTGTAATGAATGAATATAATATACAAGTTTCACTTTTTGAATGGAATTTGTGAAATAAATCAACTTTTTGATGATATTCTAATTATATGACCAGCACCTGTATATGGATTGTGCATTTGAATTCACAGATTTGTTTTACAAAGTGTGTTATTAATAAATTATAAACCAACCAATGGTTTTTCATATCGGCGTTTTCATGCCATTATGCATATTACCAATATGCCGATGGTTTTAAATTGGCTGATAAATATTGGTAGCCGATACATCGGTGTATCCCTAATTAAATTACATTTATTACCGCTGACAGTTACGTTAGACAAAAAAATGCAAGGCTTTTCAACAGTTCTGTTTACAAATTGAAATGCTGCTTGTTGGATCAGCAAAGGTAATCGTCATATTATGCAACTACACATTGCTTTACGGAGAGCTAAGCTAAGTTTTGCATTAAGAACAGGTGGTGCAACCAAATTAAGCACTGACTTAGTTACAAACTAACTAGTAGTTACTTAGCCCTTAGTTTGAACTTTACACCAAAACTAAATTGAGACCTTATGCACAGCTGGTGCAACCCTACCCTGAAGCCCTAATATAGCTTTGTGTGAGGAACAGACTAAAACGTATCGTTTTGGAGCTTGGCGGACTGGTCACTACGAGTTGTCATCAAATCTTTTAAAAAGTTGTTTTTTTGTGTTCCATTGGAAAAAATGAACAACCACATACAGGTTTGGGACCTGAGATTACATGAGAGCGAGTAAATTATCATATTTCCTTTTGGGGTGAACTATACCTTTTAATTCTAAAAACTTAGTGAGAGACCTACTTAGACAGCATGTTTGGGTATCTTTTGAACTATGATTTTAAAACAGACGCATAACAGTCTGAAAGACAATGTTTAATAGTTTAGTCAAATTATTGGCAAGTCTGCACGATGTTTTATACTGGACTAATGTAGACCATATTAACAGCATGTCAACATTACATAGTTTGCCTTTAGCTGTAGTTTGAAGAGATATAATGAATGCTTATTAGTACAGTTTTCATCTCACAACAATCGTTTGCATGTTCAGTGTCTTCGTGGAGTTCAGAGCAGCATTATTTATGTGTATATATACCGATCACCCACAACATTAAAACCACCTGCCTAATATTGTGTAGGTCCCCCTTGAGCTGCCAAAACAGCTCCAACCCACATCTCAGAACAGCATTCTGAGATTATATTCTTCTCACCACAATTGTACAGAGTGGTTATCTGAGTTACCGTAGACTTTGTCAGTTCGAACCAGTCTGGTCATTCTCTGTTGAACTCTCTGATCAACAAGGCGTTTCCATCCGCAGTCAGGCACCAACTATCATCCATGTGATTATCTAATCATCCAATCATGTGGCATCAGTGCATTGCATAACATCATGGAGATACTGGTCAGGAGCTTCAGTTAATGTTCACTTAAACCATCAGAATGGGGAAAAAATGTGAACTCAGTGATTTGGACCGTGGCATGATTGTTTGTCCTAGACAGCCTGGTTTGAGTATTTCTGTAACTGATGATCTCCTGGGATTTTCACGCACAACAGTCTCTAGAATTTACTCAGAATGCTGCCAAAAACAAAAAACATCCAGTGAGTGGCAGTTCTGTGGATGGAAACGCCTTGTTGATCAGAGAGGTCAACAGAGAATGACCAGAACTGGTTCGAACTGACAAAGTCTACGCTACCTCAGATAACCACTCTGTACAATTGTGGTGAGAAGAATATAATCTCAGAATGCTATTCTGAGATGCAGGTCAGAGCTGTTTTGGCAGCACGAGGGGGACCTACACAATATTAGGCAGGTGGTTTTAATGTTGTGGCTGATCAGTGTATGAGGATTGCGTCATTTTAAATGAGAGGATATGACCTTTGACCTTTTGTTTTGTTGTGGACAGGTGGAGGAGATGGTTAAGAGTCACATGACCTACTCCTTGCAGGATGTCGGTGGAGATGCTAACTGGCAGCTTGTGGTGGAAGAGGGAGAGATGAAGGTGAGTTCACTGCTGAAATGATAGAACTCTACCATCAAAGCTGATCAGTCTGTTACTGAGTTCTAAACCTCTTGACTAAACATTTTAGTGTTGAGAAGTCTGCACGTTCTGCATGTTGTTCATTGAACAAGTTCATCATCTGGGTTCTTGTAGTACACGATGTCCTGTTGCATATTTCAGTGCAGTTTTTGCACAGCACATGATCAAAAATCAGAAAAATCCCATAGACTTACATTGATGGAATGTTCAAATGGGCCAACAGAATGCTCATTATTTGAAACTCCAACTGTCAAAAATTCTAATGTAAACAAACCCACAAAAGGCTTTTGATCTGCATTAAGTTTCTCTCCATCTATCTGTTTGATGGTTTATCTAAAAAGAATCTGTAAACGATATTCGTGCTACTTGTACTTCTACACTAAACCATTTTATAGTACATTAAATGGCACAGACCTCATGTGTGTTTATTGTTCTGGGTGTCTCAGGTGTACAGGAGAGAGGTGGAGGAGAACGGAATCGTGCTGGACCCTCTGAAGGCCACACACTCAGTCAAAGGGGTCACGGGTCATGAAGTCTGTCACTACTTCTGGGACACGGATGTCCGTAATGACTGGGAGAGTGAGTACACACGCTCACGCTCACACACGTCTCTCCCAGAGTTCCCGGTATTGCAGACATTACCCTTAAGTGGTGCTCTGGGCTGATCCGATGATAGCACACACCTTCATATAATTCAATAAGGCCCTGAGACTACATATTATCTTTTTTGTAATATTGGTGCAATTTGATGACTGTGCACAATTTGGGCTGTGTAAGCACCATATACTCTTACCATGCTCTCACATACTTAAATACTATGACGCATCAGGACATGTAATGTACGAACAGTAATATCCTTTTACTCTGATGTTCTCTGGCCAAGTAATTCACTTTAATGGCTAATCAAAAATTTAGCTGCACCTCCTAATGGTCACAATCTCAGCCAATAGTGATGTTTAATAGATGTAATTGTGTTGCTTCTAGTCTAAAGGGCTTTTTTGACTTGCGTCTGTGCTTTAGCGTTCTTTCCCTGATGTCAATTTAAACAGGTCTAATTTTTGTCTGTCTCCAGCTACTGTTGAAAACTTCAACACTGTGGAAACTTTGTCCGATAACGCCATCATCATCTACCAGACTCACAAGGTGAGAACAGTGTGAAAATTATACAGTGACTTTTAGTAGGGCATATCTTTTTTCATTTAAGGTATTTCTATAGGTAATTTTTGTGATGGAATCTGTTGAGGTTTGTCTCGCGCAAACAAATCGTCTTTTGGCGCCCCAACACATGTTGCCAGACGTCTCAAAGACTAGCCAAACTATCTTTAAAACACTAAAGTTGTGATACACTTGAGATGCATATATCTATAATAAAGAGTCTATATCAAAGAATCTGTAAATAAAAATGACAGTGTATGGTATACAGTTGTGCTCAAAAGTTTGCATACCCTGGCAGAAATTGTGACATTTTGGCATTGATTTTGAAAATATGACTGATCATGCAAAAAAAACTGTCTTTTATTTAAGGATAGTGATTAAATGAAGCCATTTATCATCACATAGTTGTTTGGCTCCTTTTTAAATCATAATGATAACAGAAATCACCCAAATGGCCCTGATCAAAAGTTTACATACCCTTGAATGTTTGGCCTTGTTACAGACATGCAAGGTGACACACACAGGTTTAAATGGCAATTGAAGGTTAATTTCCCACACCTGTGGCTTTCTAATTGCAATTAATGTCTGTGTATAAATAGTCAATGAGTTTGTTAGCTCTCACGTGGATGCACTGAGCAGGCTAGATACTGAGCCATGGGGAGCAGAAAAGAACTGTCAAAAGACCTGCATAACAAGGTAATGGAACTTTATAAAGATGGAAAAGGATATAAAAAGATATCCAAAGCCTTGAAAATGCCAGTCAGTACTGTTCAATCACTTATTAAGAAGTGGAAAATTCGGGGATCTCTTGATACCAAGCCAAGGTCAGGTAGACCAAGAAAGATTTCAGCCACAACTGCCAGAAGAATTGTTCAGCATACAAAGAAAAACCCACAGGTAACCTCAGGAGAAATACAGGCTGCTCTGGAAAAAGATGGTGTAGTTGTTTCAAGGAGCACAATACGACGATACTTGAACAAAAATGAGCTGCATGGTCAGGTTGCCAGAAAGAAGCCTTTACTGCGCCAATGCCACAAAAAAGCCCGGTTACAATATGCCCGACAACACCTTGACACACCTCACAGCTTCTGGCACGCTGTAATTTGGAGTGACGAGACCAAAATAGAGCTTTATGGTCATAACCATAAGCGCTATGTTTGGAGGGGGGTCAACAAGGCCTATAGTGAAAAGAATACCATCCCCACTGTGAAGCATGGTGGTGGCTCACTGATGTTTTGGGGGTGTTTGAGCTCTAAAGGCACAGGGAATCTTGTGAAAACTGATGGCAAGATGAATGCAGCATGTTATCAGAAAATACTGGCAGACAATTTGCATTCTTCTGCACGAAAGCTGCGCAAGGGACGCTCTTGGACTTTCCAGCACGACAATGACCCTAAGCACAAGGCCAAGTTGACCCTCCAGTGGTTACACCAGAAAAAGGTGAAGGTTCTGGAGTGGCCATCACAGTCTCCTGACCTTAATATCATCGAGTCACTCTGGGGAGATCTCAAACGTGCGGTTCATGCAAGATAACCAAAGACTTTGCATGACCTGGAGGCATTTTGCCAAGACGAATGGGCAGCTATACCACCTGCAAGAATTTGGGGCCTCATAGACAACTATTACAAAAGACTGCACGCTGTCATTGATGCTAAAGGGGGCAATACACAGTATTAAGAACTAAGGGTATGCAGACTTTTGAACAGGGGTCATTTCATTTTTTTTTATGGTTGTGCCATTCTGTTATAACCTACAGCTGAATATGAATCCCATAAGAAATAAAAGAAATGTATTTTGCCTGCTCACTCATGTTTTCTTTAAAAATGGTACATATATTACCAATTCTCCAAGGGTATGTAAACTTTTGAGCACAACTGTATATCTTAACCCTTTAAGCTTGGGTGGGCCCTCAAGAAAAAAAAAAAGAATTGTCAAAATATTAATAACTACAGTCATGACCAACACAGTAGGCTTAAAAGCTCTGCTTTCCAATGCATGTAGGCATTATGACCAAAACTGAACAACTGCTTTGAAATTTGCAGACAAATCAGAAGTGTTCTGTTTTGATAATTTATAAAGAAAAAAAAATGTGCACTGTACATATTATTGTAATCAGTAAAAACAACAAACTCATCAAATAGCCATGTGTCATTTGTTGTTGGAAAGCTCTCAAAGGGTAGAATACAACCAGCCTATCTGACAATAATATAGCAAGTAATAGCTAAGTACATGTCACTGACATTTTATGTTTCATTTGAACAGTTGTCGCTTATATGCCACGTTTTCACTTATAACTTTTAAAAAAATAAACAGAACATAAAATGTCACATACCATTACTTAGAGGAGGCGATTATCTTTCAAATGAGCCCACACACACGGTAATCATATGCATAGATCATTAGATAATCCACATGAAGCACAATGTTACATATGGCCACCAGGAGATGGCGCCAAGTATATGGCACAGACTCAATGATGACCCAAATGGCACAGAATGAAACTCATTCTGTGAAATCTCATTACTAAAATCATGTCTGCATGCTATGCAAACCTTAAGTCATTATTGTGTTTGCATGTGTAATTAGTTCTTATGTACAATTATAATGTTTTATTTGTTTGGAGACATTTTTGGACACTATGATAAATTATTTTTGAAATGCTATAATATTTGATTGAGTTGCTGTATAAACACAAATTTTTTCTCAGTTATAGTCAGGGGTGTAATAATCAAAACAAGCAAGTACAACCCACCCCCCCCATTATTTATACCATGATCAATGGAAACATGTAAATGCTTCAAGCTGCACCCCACCCCATGTTCAAGCCAAATCTACGCCCTTTGTTATAATTGACATGATTGGGAACAGAACACAAGCAGTTTTTCAGAGCCACCTTATTTACAACCTGAGATACATAATGTCAAATAAAAAAAGTACATTTGTGGCTCAAGTTTTTTTTTCTTTTTTCTTTTTTATTTTTCAGCAGTTTCTTAGGCTGAGAGTCTCAGAATTTATCATAATCTATGTAATAAAATATATATATTTTTTAAGTTTTATTTACAGTGACACCAAACACTTGACCCTCCTTGTTTTTTGGGGGTTTTTTGTTGAGTCATAAGCCTTTAATTTTGGGTATGCCACTGAAACTGGACATCTTTAAAAGCACCTTCAGAGTTTAAAGGATTAATGTAATGTAACTTTTATTGTGTTCCGATTACTTTGTGGTAACATTTGAAAAGGTTGAAACATCCTCTGATTTGCATCCCATAGACTGCACCCTTAGCAGATGCAGTTTTGTATGTATCTATGTGGTGTTGATTTTTGTTTACTGAACTCCTCTTGAACACCTTTATGTGAAAGATTTTGTTCTGTTTTTTCTGTCTTGCAGAGGGTGTGGCCAGCGTCTCAGAGAGATGTCTTATATTTGTCTGCCATTCGTAAGATTATAGCCTATAACGAAAATGATCCTGACACATGGATTGTCTGCAACTTTTCTGTCGACCATGAAAATGCCCAGGTGAGTCTGATCTCCATAGAAACCACAGAGTCAAGTTTAATGTTATTTAAGGGTCTGTTAAAGATCTTGGTGGTGATATTCTTTTTATTTATATATTTTTTTTATATTCAATGGCTTCATTCCATGAGTAATGAAAAAAATATTAATAAATAAATTATAAAATCTCAACTTAATTTTCATATCATTTTAGTATTTTTAAAGGTCATAGGACTTTATATTTTTCCCCCTATAAATATGAAAAATGTTTGAGTCATTACAGTTCCATTGTTTATTATTGATTGTTGATTATTTTTGTCTTTATGTAGCCAAACAACAGGTGTGTTCGTGCTAAAATCAACATTGCGATGATCTGTCAGACACTGGTCAGTCCACCAGAGGGAGACAAAGACATCAGCAGAGACAACATCTTGTGCAAAATCACATACGTTGCCAACGGTTAGAACCACTCATTATATAAAAATATGTTAAAAGATAAATAGAATAATAGAATAATATTTGTTTTAAAAATTTTTGTTTTAAATAGAGCTGTCAGAATTAATGCATTAATTTTTCTTAATCGCGATTAATGCATTAGACCGTTAATACAGCATAAACACTGGTGTGAAGGGCGAAACCTTTGTAATGTGTCCACCTCGAGTCATTACACTGACACACTTGCCACAGTGCCAGAGCCCTTCTACCAAGGTGAGCCTACAAGCTTAGCATAAAATAGCATAACGCGGCGGCCCCATAGACATTCTATGGGCGGTACTGTCATAGCATGTTAGTTGACCGTTACGCTCTCTACTATGATAGAGCCATAGAGGTTATTATCTCGATAAATAAAATTATCTCTGACAGCGCTTCCCTGTCAGTGATAAAATGATGAAGAAAGGAGCTCTTAGCGCTATTTGATGTAGGACTAGTGATAGAAATCATGTATTTTTCAGCCTTGGTAAGTGTGTTTGTTTGCAAGCGCTTTTCATGGTGAGTTCAAAGTGCTGGTTGATGCTGGCGTTGCCGCCCTGACTCGAATCATGAATGCAGCTTCACGATTGCTGTAACAAAGAGGATAGCCACAGTCTACTGGCAGATTCATATTGTGGATGATAAGAGTTTTAGAGATTTAATGCCCATTGCAGTGAATATGCAACCTATGGGGAGACTAGTTCTTTCAGTTAGACAGACTCCCATTTAGACTTTGGGAAACATTTAATGTTACTTGAATTGGTGATATTTTAGTGCATTTCTATCTATATTGTGGAATGCTTTGTTTGGAAAACGTTAATAAAGCATTATATTGCTACATATTTTTTTTATTTCATCCTAAAATGGAAATAAATTAATTTTGACAAAGAAGTATATAAAGTGTCAAGTTTCAGCACTTTTAAAATCTGCGATTAATCGCAATTACAAAAAATGATGTGATAAATTATGATTACAAATGTGATTTATGACTGACAGCACTAGTTTTAAATTAAGCAACCCTGCAGCTTGAGTAGGGCCGTAGCTTAGGTCACTTTTGTGGATGTTGAATGTACGTTGACTGGATGTTTGTTGTGGGTTGCAGTGAATCCTGGTGGCTGGGCTCCTGCATCTGTCCTGAGAGCTGTCGCTAAGAGAGAATATCCCAAATTCCTCAAGCGCTTCACTTGCTACGTCCAGGAGAAAACTGCCGGAAAGCCCATCCTCTTCTGAGCAGCAGGTACACTAAATCTGATGATCTTCAGCACTGTTGAACAAAGTGAATAAAGAAATTAACAAGACAAATTACATGTGAAATTATGGTATCATTGGTTACTAAAGGACTTTGCTCTTATAAAATGGCAGCAACAACCAATGTCTAACAAATATTATTTCGGAATAAACAATTCTTCCAAGTAATATAGCTCATTAGCTTAACTTTCAGCTGTTTGCAGTTGCCATACAAATAATATAGAATATGTGGACATTTTTTTACACATTTTATTACAGCTTTGAGTGTGGGTCATCCAGATCAGATTGTAGAGTCAGAACTGTCTGTTGTGCAATTCTTTCCCTGCCTGTGCATCGTAAAGTCATTTTAGAGTTGCGGTTTTTTGTTACATTATGATGAAAAATTATGAAAACAAATTTTTGACAAAGCCAACATACTGTTTGTTGTTCTAAAAAAAATAAATCGAAGAATTCTTTATTTACTAAATAATTCACTGAGGTGAGTTTATTTTAACTCGGGAGACTGCACACAGTGGAAATGATAATTCTGTGAATGATTTAAATATTCGGTTATAACATATAGGTTATGATAACTTTGGTGCTGTTTATGGTCGGATGAGGGCGCTATGCGCCCAGAAACACTTGTATTGGAGTTTAAAGATATTAAAGTATAACAAATAAATACAGTAATGTACATTTGATAAAATGTGTTTACTCTTTATATTAACATATATATTAAAAATGACAAACAGAATGAAGATTTATTGTATTAATATATTTTTAATAAGAATAACAAGTAAGGCCCAAGTATTTTAAAAGTTCATAGGTTGTTTCTGCGACAGCCCCAGAGCTCCAATGCTTGGTGTATACGTCAGCGTCCGAATTCACTCACTCATTTCGTTCACTCACTGCTGAGATATAGTGCACTCACTGCCATTCACTATATAAGAAATAGTGAATGAGTGAATGATTTCGGACACAGCTTCTGTCTATCTAGCAAGCTAGCTAGCTTTTTGTCTTATTGTTATGTCTATATAACCACCAAACGTAAAACTTTTACAACTATTTTAAACTATCAGACAAGTCTTTGTCAAGCCAACATCAGAGTTTGTCTTGACAAACTTCAAATATCTAGTTCATATTATTGTCATTACACCCCTTAAACTCTATTGGACCCACCTGCACCAAAGGGGGGCGCTATATCACGAAAAAAAATGTACGCTTAAAACATTAAAGTCTCCGTATACATAACTCAGGCATATGAGGTATCAGTTGAAAGCTTAGAATCTGAACTTTTAAGAGATAACATCACTTCTGCATTTATGTTACTTAAAATAACAAAATAAGGCCTCAAAACATTCGTGTTGAAAATTAGCGCCCCCTAGAGGTAATGGGGTAGAAATATTTATATGAAAATAAAAGTCCTTCACATAGCACCTAAATGGACAAGTCATATATCAAATGAAAGCTTTCCTTCTCAGAAATGTGACTGTACAGTTAGTTTTGTTGCACTAATACCACAGTTCAAAATATTTTCAAAAGAATCGCAAAGTGAAATATGATTTCTGTAAGTCATCAAATACAAGAGTTTCATTTATGCGCCGATCACTGCTGCTGTAAGCCCCGTATAGCTAAAAACTTTATATCTGCTTTTACCTTAGTCAGTTTACTAAACAATTTGCCATTTTTTACTTGTCTGTGAGCTTGTTTGGCTGAATAATCTAATGTTAGATCTTAGATATCCAGAACAAAATTTGCCATACAGCAGGAAAAACATGCTAAACAAATCATCGGAAAAATATGTTTTTGACTATTGATAATTGATAATGTTATATATCATGTTATATATGATATATAGATTGAGCTTCTAGTCCACTCGGAGGCCAAGATATTCGATGAAACAATGGGGCTGGTGCATGAACTGAACATTAGAGTGAATGTCTATGGACGAGCACAAATGTGAAGGCTAAAATGCGTCATTTACCTTTCAGATCTGTGATAGAAGAAAAATTATTTTTACTAGTATTTCCTGCCATCTAGTGGAATAAAATAAGACCGTAACATGGTTAAGGTTGGGAAAGGAGGAGGCAGGAACTGGCTGAACAGTCAAAATAATATATACTTAAACAAAAAAGACCCAACACAAACACACACATGGCAGCTGCAAGTGGCTCTCTCTCTCTCCCGAACTGCCGCATTCGCTGCACTTATCCCTCTCCTCGGCTAATTAGCCCGATTGGGGGCTGGGCATGCATAGTCACAAAGACTTTTGGAGGGAGATGGCATAAACAGAACAAGAATTACATGCTTAGAAAGTTAGGACAACAAAAAGTTTTTTTTTTTTTTTTACTTCTTCAAAAAAACTTTGTTACATAGTGATTTCTGAACAAATGAGACCAAATGTTTGCAATTAGCCCACAGTATGTGTGAATGGTGAGCGTTTAAATTTGAGTGTAAAAAATTGTAGGCGGCAGCCCAAAAATGCGCTAGAGTTGAAGAAGTTAAATGAACTGTTATTTATTTATTTTCGTTTTTTTATTCTTTCCAGTTCCCAAGTTCTGCCATCAGTGTGCCCGAGCGCCCTACAGTTCCTGCACACTCCTCTAGCTACAGCGTCCTCTAGTGACAAGGAAGACTCATTGTGTCCCCTTTTCCAGGCTGTTCTGAATGCAGCTCGTAGCGGCTCACATCTTAAGATGCTTGATGCAGTTCTGTAGCACAACACTAGCTCACACCGGCAGAGGATTAGAGATACCAAACATCAATGTGTGTTCCATATTTTCTGTCAGAGATCTATATGTAAGTATGTATGTAAGTGAGAGAGGAAGTTTATATAACAGAGTTATTAAGCTGATAAAACAAGGCTCTATTAGTCCTGGTTAGCATTTAATTGTCTTTTCGAACAAACTTTTCAGCTTTGCTTTTTGTTTTTCTTATGATTATCCGTTTACATTCAGTGTCACCCTCTGCTAATAATTTCAGATCCTTTCAGTCATGTTTTTTTAGTTTTAGAAAACCAAAGGCATGGTTTATAAATTAATTTAAGGGCTTTCATTGGCCTGTGAAGTATAAATTTGCCTTTTTTGTCTCAATTTGTCTCTTTAATGAAGCCCAGCGTCTGGCGCTGATGAAGAGAAGTCAGATTTTTGCTTATAATTTCACACTTTATCTCTACATTTTGGTTTTTAGTTGTATCCGTGTCTCATCAACTGACATACTGCAGCACAATTCAAGATTGATCGAATTTTAAAATGCGTCAGGCGAATGTCACGTGCAGATTATTTGTAAATAGTTTCATTGCTATTGCTTCATGTATGTCAGATCGTCAGTCGACGCTTTTATCTAACTAATTCTAACTACATATGCCTTAGAAAGGGTAAGATTGGTGTGTGTATTCGTGCGAGATTGAGTGTGTGTTTGTGTCGGACAAACTAAAAGAGGTGTTTATTCTAATTGTAAAAATGTCTAGAGAAGTGCCTCATTGATCGGGTACATCTAAAAACTTGATCCACGTCCATTTCTAATCTACAGACTGAAACACATCTGCAGTCATTTAATGTTTATACAAAGATCATTTCATTTTGATTTCTTATCTCTTATTATTAGTATTATTATTATTATTAATAATAATAACGTGGGTTTGCAATCAGCAAAGGGCAGATTGTGTCATCAGAGAAGCATCATCTCATTGGAGAAGCCTGATGCCAATCTAATTTTTATCCAATAGAGAGACAATGTTTAAAGTCAGGGGCATAGAGCATAGGTAGTTGTAGATGGGGCAAAAGTAGTTGCGTTTATTTATTTTCTTGATCGAATTTATTCGTCCAAATTTAAAGAATCATTGATGTTCACAAACACTCTTACAAGACATAAACTAAACTTCAAACGATTGTATCGTTGTACAACAAAAATGACAAGAGCTTTTAACTTCTTTTTTTTTTGCTAAACTTTTTCACTGTTCGAATTTAAAAAAGGCCTGAGAGATTTCGCCCCTTGAAAGACTGTTAAAGACTATATAGCAGGCGACAGCTTCATGGTAGCCAAGCGTAGCTGAGGTGCACAACTGCAAGATCTGATAATATACGGTGGCATTTCGATCAGTTGCGATTGTCCGTCAAAGCAGCGTGCTCGTACAACTGTAAACATTCCAAACACTCTCACTACAACAGAATGTACGAATTCACCGAAGTGAAACCGTAAAACTAATCCGAATGTACACGCCCCCTGATTTCCCCCACCGGGGTAGTTTTTTGACGGAAACGGCCAATCAGGAAAGGAGTTTTGCACCTCTGAACTGCTGGAGTGAGTGAGCTTGTGTGTGTCGCTCTCATACCGTCTAGTGTGTGTTATTAGTTGCGTTTGCACTGAATGTAATGTCATTGGGGTTCAAATGTTTTGTGTACATTAAGTGTCACACTATAAAGGTGTCAGGATGAAAATTTACTGTGAATAGAGGGCACATCCACAGTCCTGTTTTGAGAGAAATAAAATGATTGACATCTTTCTGCATTTCTGGTTGTCGTGCTTTTTTTTTTTTAAACCTTAATTTAGTTCATTTGTTTATACAGTTATTGTTTGTTTCCATTCATATTCGATTTAACCCTTCTGTTATGTTTAATAATAATGACAACTGTGATGTTCAGGTCAAAAATGACCTGTGTAGACTACAATAGAGTTGCAGTAGATTTACAGCACACTCATCTATTAATAATGAATATTGAAATTGGCATAGGTTACCTACATGTTTTTACACTGAACATGGGCTTATATAGTAGCATTTTAACTGGAATGCGCCACCTGTATGTCAGTTGTGGTACTACATGTTTACAGTAGATATACAGTAAATCCTTAGCTTTACTGTAAGGATTTGCAGTACTTAAAATAAGATGATACTTAGATTACTTGCTAATTTTATTAGCTTGAAAGAAACACGGGATCATGTTGTATATTCTGCAACATTACAACCAAATTGCACAACAAATACATTGTCAAATCAACATTGATCGGTCTGAAATAGATTTATTATAATGGATTTTTTTAAGGAAGTGTCAATGTACATCTGCATCAGACGGATTCTTTTGGAGCGTTTCTGTTGCGTCATTAACATACTGTTATTTTTATAAACAGAATTGCGCTACATCAGACTGTTTTTTTGAACACAAGAACGTGTCCGTCTTTATGTTGTGCTGTCGGGTCGTGTCTAGAAGGTAACCCCCCAGTTACCTAAAATCTTGTGAGAGCTGCATTGAATGTTCTCACACTGTGTTTATTTAAAGTCCTTCAGAAATCCTACACCTACCCCTAAACCTAACCTTAACCATACCACTAAATCTAACACTAAAACAAACCTTGCTAACAGAGAATGAGACTCTCGTGAGACTTAGGCTGCTGGGGGGTTACCTTCTGGACAGCCCTGCTGTTGGTCTGGTTTGTTCTCTGTATAAGCTGCACATTGCCGATACAACTGGAGTTTCGATTACTGCCCCCTGGAGAAAACAGGTGGTACTTCAAGCTTGAATTACGGTCCAGGGCTGATTGTGTTAATTTTTTTAACACGTTATTTTTTTTATAGAAATAATCGCACTGAATTAACATGTTAAATCAACGGTTAATAACGTTCTTTTTAATATGACAGCACTCTGTGCTATGGGTGGGTGATATACCAGTTGTAGTGTTGCCAGATCTCACACTAGAAATAAATGAAAATTATAAGCAATTTTTATTTTTTTCCCCCATGTGGGGGAATTATCAGCATAAAAATAGTAGCAAGCATAGTATACAGTAGCCTATATCAAATAACTCATTAAATGTATTGTAAACATTAAATATATCCCCAAAAATATTTCAAATATACATCTGGCCATCTAAAATCAATTAATAGCCTAAACATCTCTCTCCTGCATGCATGCACACACTGTGGAAAGTGGTGTACTACCGAAAATGTATTGTGCCCTTTGGTTTTCATAAAAAAAATAGTCTGAACAAAATTTAACTGGTTACCAGCATTTAAAAATAACATTTTCACTTTGGAACAATTGAAAGGGACTTCGTTCCCATTTTCGGTTACGTTCTGCAAAACAATGTGTTCCTTGAACCGTTTTTAGTCCCTGCATAAAAGTCCCGCAATATGGAAACTATCGGCCATTAGTTTTCTTCTAACACCTTCTAATCCAATAACGTAGATCTCCTAATACCCAGATGATCTACTACATTTGAACCAGATTCAAAATCCATGACTCTTCTAAATGGACCAAAAGTTGACATTTTTAGACCAAATCAAATAACGATGCAAAATAATCATATCCGAGATAACCAGATGCCACTCGTGGAATTTAACATGCAATGTTGTGATGTGACAATGTAGCATGAACTCTTTCGAATGTTGGCATAACATGGCATATTGTTTCGCATACTATTTCTTTTAAATGGCATGCAATAAAAAAAAACTTCCATTCATTTTCAATTAAATCTTTTTAACGATTTGGATTCTCCAGAAAGCACTGTTCATATTATTGCACACAGAATACAGACACTTTGTAATAGTTTATTTTCAGATTTGCAGCTTTTTTGTTGTTTTTAAACAATTCTTTAAGAAAAATACTGTGGACAATTTAAAAATCTCAGTTGTACATTAATTTATGGCCTGTTTAGCAGGAAGCACAAACAAGTTAAACAAACGTAAAAGACATTTTGTCACAGGTATGGCTTTATCAGTACTTTCTAAGATAAGAAAGTAAATATTTTTGTAACAAAAAGCACTTTACCATCATTAAAGCGCTGTGTAGAGACGCAAACGTCACAGCAATCAGACATCATAATTCACAAAAACAAAATCCACAGTTCAGACATCCACATTCACACTTTAGTAAATTAAAGCAGCACCTTGTTTACAATATCTTCCATCAGTTCATCACAGTGAGTTTGGCACATGAATTAAATACATTCAGTTTTCAGGTCCAAACTGCAAAATCAAACAATCTGATTAATCTAAAACTATTTGCCAAAGTGCAAAATACTTTTAAGATCCCAAGCACATTCTAATTTTGTCTGATTGCAACAAACCTCATAATGGGTTTTTATATCAAATTAGCTCAAACTGTACCTCTTTGCCATAGATGCCAAGATGTTGTCAAATCTTGAACAAGTAACAGTTTATGTAAAGTTCACTGTGGTCTTTAGTACTACAGCTATACAGGTATGTAGTTCCAGTAAAATGAGTGGTCTTTCATAAATGCTGCAGCCGATCACTGCATTTTACTCCCTTGTGTAACGGCCTCAGAAAAATTCGGCACAAAGCAAATGTAAAGCATTAGTGTCTTCACAGAAAAAAAAATTCTAGTTAGTTTATTTGCTGTCTGTATCAAGTCTCTAAATATTTCTTTCTAGATATCTTCAGACGCCCTGATAATAAACATGAGCAACCACACAGATGTGACAGCTCAAGACTCCAGTTCCCAGAGTGCAGTGGGGCCCCTTCTCTCTCTCTCTCTCTCTCTCTCTCTGGGAGTTGTAGTTCTCATGAATTTTCCTTCGTCTGTAGTTCAGTCTCTGCGATATTAACTTTTGACCTGTTTAGAGAGAATAAAAGACCTGTAAGACTGCATTTGAAACAGGTTTTCAGAAGCAATAAAATGAAATCAAAACAACTTAAATTGCGTGTAGAATATTTATCGAAAGGAAGTTCAGAATGGGATACTAGCTTTCTACTTGCTGGATGCTGTGCAGTTCACACTGTACAAATTGCTATTCCTTAAAAATAGTATGTGAAACAATGCAATGTTACAGTGTTAAATATCGTCAACGAAATTACCGAAACGAAAACGCTAAACGTGAGTAACTTCTAAAATGTAGCTAATACTTCAGTATTTTCATTATATGCAATTATTTTAGGAGCTCAGGTTTTCAGGACAGTTTTCTCAAATTGTTTAACCTCTTCAAACTCACTATTCACACATACTGTGGACTAATTGCCAAAAATTGGTCACATTATTTCAGAACCCTCCCCAATTAAAAAGACTCCAATTATTCATAAATAATATTGTATATGTTTACAATCTTATGATAAATGGATTTTTTTTTGTCCTAACTTTGTAAGCATGTCATTCTGGTTCTGTTTGCTCTATCTCCCTCCAAATAGTCTTATTTTATTCCACTAGATGGCAGCAAGTACTAGGGAGAATTAGTTTTCCTCTATCATCTTCCGTCAAAAAATGACGAACTGAAATGTAGGTGGTGCTCTAACACATTTTAGTCCTCACAGATGTGCTCGTCTATAGACATTCAGTCTAATTTTCAGTTCATGCACCACCCTCATTTCATCGAATATTTCGGCCACCGAGTGGACTAGAATCTCAATCTAAGTGTCATTAGAAAGCTGAGATCCTCCCCTATATATAACATCATCAATCGTGGATAATATATTTCCGTTGATGTGTTTAGCATGCTTTTCCTGCTGGACTGCAAATTTTGTTCTGGACATCTAAGATATAACATTGGATTATTCACACAAGCAAGCTCACAGACAATTAAATAATGGCTAATTTTTATAAAACTGCCTAAGGTAAAAGCAGTTATAAGTTTTTAACTATTTGGGGCTTACAGCAGCAGTGATCAGAGCATAAAAGAGAAGTTTGTATCTGATGTCTTACAGAAATCATATTTCACTTTGTGATTCTTTTGAAAATCTTTTAAACTGTGGTATTGGTGCAACAAAATTATTCCTGCAAGTAAGAGCTTTCATTTGATATATGACTTGTCTATTTAAGACTTTTATAATAATTTTAATATTCTACCACATGACCTCTAGGTGGCGCTGATTTGTGACGTGGATGCTTTCAGGCCTTATTTTGTTACTTTATGTAACATAAATGTATAAGTGATCATTATCTATGAAACATTTAGGTTCTAAGCTTTCAAACGATACCCCATATGCCTGACTTACATATTCGGAGACTTGAAAATTTTAAATGTACAATTTTTTCATGACATAGCGCCCCCCATTGGACCCGCTGGTGGGTCTGCAGAGCTATAGAGATTAACCTTACATATTAACCTCTTACACTCGGAGCAGCCCAGTACCGGCTGAGAGGGGGGTGCTGATCACGAAACTATATATACAGAATATTATGGTATTACACAATAACACACGTGCTTGATCTGCACAAAATAGGTGTCGTTTTAAAGTTTAGATGCCTAAGCTTTTCAAATACTGCTAAAGTAGAACTGTTCCATTTGCTATTGCAACAATCATTTTTAGAATCAGTAAAAAGATCAAAAGATCACACAGCCATGTGACATATATCTTTTGAAAGGTCTTGATTAGTAGAATTTGAGCAAATTGATTTCACTCAGAGATCAAACTACAGTGAGTATTTGTGTGTGAAATGCATACACTATATTGCCAAAAGTATTCGCTCATCTGCCTTTAGACGCATATGAACTTAAGTGACATCCCATTCTTAATCCATAGGGTTTAATATGACGTCGGCCCACCCTTTGCAACTATAACAGCTTCAACTCTTCTGGGAAGGCTTTCCACAAGGTTTAGGAGTGTGTTTATGGGAATTTTTGACCATTCTTCCAGATGCGCATTTGTGAGGTCAGACACTGATGTTGGACGAGAAGGCCTGGCTCGCAGTCTTCGCTCCAATTCATCCCAAAGGTGCTCTATTGGGTTGAGGTCAGGACTCTGTGCAGGCCAGTCAAGTTCTTCCACACCAAACTCGCTCATCCATGTCTTTATGGACCTTGCTTTGTGCACTGGTGCGCAGTCATGTTGGAACAGGAAGGGGCCATCCCCAAACTGTTCCCACAAAGTTGGAAGCATGGAATTGTCCAAAATCTCTTGGTATGCTGAAGCATTCAGAGTTCCTTTCACTGGAACTAAGGGGCCAAGCCCAGTTCCTGAAAAACAACCCCACACCATAATCCCCCCTCCACCAAATTTCACAGTTGGCACAATACAGTCAGACAAGTACCGTTCTCCTGGCAACCGCCAAACCCAGACTCGTCCATCAGATTGCCAGATGGAGAAGCGTGATTCGTCACTCCAGAGAACGCGTCTCCACTACTCTAGAGTCCAGTGGCGGCGTGCTTTACACCACTGCATCCGACGCTTTGCATTGCACTTGGTGATGTATGGCTTGGTTGCAGCTGCTCGGCCATGGAAACCCATTCCATGAAGCTCTCTACGCACTGTTCTTGAGCTAATCTGAAGGCCACATGAACTTTGGAGGTCTGTAGCGATTGACTCTGCAGAAAGTTGGCGACCTCTGCGCACTATGCGCCTCAGCATCCGCTGACCCCGCTCTGTCATTTTACGTGGCCTACCACTTCGTGGCTGAGTTGCTGTCATTCCCAATCGCTTCCACTTTGTTATAATACCACTGACAGTTGACTGTGGAATATTTAGTAGCGAGGAAATTTCACGACTGGACTTGTTGCACAGGTGGCATCCTATCACAGTACCACGCTGGAATTCACTGAGCTCCTGAGAGCGGCCCATTCTTTCACAAATGTTTGTAGAAGCAGTCTGCATGCCTAGGTGCTTCATTTTATACACCTGTGACCATGGAAGTGATTGGAACACCTGAATTCAATTATTTGGATGGGTGAGCGAATACTTTTGGCAATATAGTGTATGTATGATAAACAGAGAAAACAGAATCATCAAAAGCAGCATATCACAACTAACAGCAGATGGCTCAAAATAAAATAAGCCCACACTCGACGTAATAGGATGTGTAGATCCTGAAATAATAGTCAAAGAGTGTCATAACAAGCTATGGTTGCTATCGCTAAAGGCGTCTCTATGGTGACGGTTTCTCTGGGATTGATTCACTGAAACACGTTCCTTTACGTCATAGATGTGTCAGGTCATTCTCACTGGCTGTCTAGAGAGTGTTCGATTCCATACTTGGAAATATCCAGGTGCCCCACGTGGGGTAAATAGATCCAGATCGCACACAAGAGGGCGCTTAACACACATTTTATGAAGTGATTGAATAAGGTGCCAAAGTGATCTGAAATGTATGATTATGGATTTAGTTGACATATTTAAGTATTTTTTTTAGATTTTTGCATTCATAGTTTTCAGTTGTTCTGTTTTAGTGTTCAATAAAACTTGCTTGGAGATGTTTTGGGACACTTTCATAAGTAAAAGTCCACTTTGGGAACCATGGCTTCAAATGCTACATATTTGGATTGTTTTTTTTTTTTTGGGTTAATTTAATGACTGTCCATACTTACTGACTAAAAGGTATAATGTCAAACATGAATAATAACTTGAAGGTTTTTTTAGTGCTCATGCTTTGTGTGTTTGTCAGCAGTGTTGTATCATGAGAGTCTCTACACATGATCAAAATATATTTTCTTCAAATTTTGAAAGGTTTTCTAAAAATTGATACCATGCATTTAACCCTCTGCTTTTTTTTCTTCTCTTTAATGGGGTTGTTTTGCATTGTTTTTACCCGTTCTATGATTATGTGCAATGTCTATATTGCTCCATTATTCTGCAAACCTTTACCTGTTGTGCGTCATGTGACTCTTGACAAGGTGTCCAGCAGCGAGCGCAGCCATTAGCGAGAGTTCTCCTGCCAACACCGTTGCGCACACAACCCGCGCCAGCGTTCGTGAGTTCTCGCCTGGACACTGTTCTCTCGCGCCGTGAACATCCAACATCTGTTTAACAGAGATGAAATCATCATTTGTGCTTTTACATAGAGGACTCTTTTATGACCAGGTGTGTGTGCATGTTACCTGTAAACAGGCGTGTTGTGCAGGCAGACTGGTTCCTCCGCCCACTGTGCCCAGCTCTAGTGATGGCATAGTACAGGAGATGTACAGATCCTCTCCATCTGTGCCAACACACTCCATCAGTGTTATACAGTTACTGCTGCCCACCGTCTGCGCTGGATCCTACAGACAGGAAACAAACATGTGTTTCTTTTAGAATAACGTGCACTGATGAATCATACAAAATAAGAGTGAATAGTCAGTTTTGATGTGCTGTTTTTTTATGGTTGTGAATGACGCACCTGTCCACAGGCGATGTAGATGGCTGCTACGATGTTTGCCGCATGAGCGTTGAAACC
Source organism: Myxocyprinus asiaticus (assembly GCF_019703515.2). Classification (NCBI taxonomy): domain Eukaryota; kingdom Metazoa; phylum Chordata; class Actinopteri; order Cypriniformes; family Catostomidae; genus Myxocyprinus; species Myxocyprinus asiaticus. Next base: position 2,575,011 of record NC_059381.1, on the reverse strand, counting down.
CCCGACACTCCCGGCCATCGCTGAACCCACCAGATTCTTACTGATGTTCAACTCCACCAGAGCGCCTGTGCTCGTCTTTAAAACCTACAAACACACACACAGGAAGTAAAAGGAATGACATTAGCGGCTATACAATGCAGGTCACTCTGCTTCCCACAGGACTGGAGTGGAACTTGAATTATTTAGACTACAAAGCAAGACACAGATCCAGTCTAAACCAGTCTTTGCATCTCTCTCTCACCTCTTTGACCACTCGTGCCGGTATAAACGCTTCACACACTGTGGATTTTCCTCTGCCGTTGATCCAGTTGACCGCAGATGGTTTTTTATCTGTGCAGTAATTTCCACTGACAGCTAAAACACGCATGTCAGGATACTGTTCCTGAAGTCGACATAGAGCCTGTTCTGTACCCTATTGAGAGATAGACACAAAAATAGAGTGGTTTTAGTTAGCTTACATAAAATCAGCAAAAAAGAAAGCCTTAAGTTTGTGCATGATCACACTGAATATGTGCAGTGGAGTGAAAGGTTTAAACATGACCATAGATCTGCTGAAATATTAGAGAGCTGCATGACTGAAGACTGAAATACTGAGAGACAAAGCTGTTTTTCTCTCACACACACCTTCGACATCATGTTCATTCCCATGGCATCTCCAGTTTGAGATTGGAAGCGTATGTACAGATTCCTCCCTGCGAGACTGACCTGCAGTCTGTCCAGACGAGCAAACCTACAACACACACAACATTAGTTACAGTAGTGTCATTTAGCACCTGATCAGTGCAGGACTAAAGTTAACCTGAGCAATGGAAGCTATCCCGTAGTGTTGCTATATAACTGTGCACTTTATTCTGAGTGTGACCTTTGTCTTCTGACCTGCTGGTGTGATCAAAGGCCTGTTTGACAGCACTGAACCCCTCTGAAATCTCCAGCCAGCCTTTGACCTCTGCAGCCCTGCACGCTGATGGCAGCTGCACCACCGGACCTCGAGTCATACCATCTGCCAGAACACGACTGCGCACACCACCTGATAACTACAGAGAGAACATCATATGATTAATCAGTGAGGATATACAGACAGTTCACTTAAGATACTAAAAGACAATTGAAAAAGAAAGAAAAACAGATAGAAAGAAAAAACATACAAACAAAATAATGCACGAAAAACAACATGCAAATAAAAGAAAAAAAGAACAAGCAAAAACAAATGAGACGAAGAACTGAAAATAAAAAAGGATTAAAAATAAACAAATATTCATAAAGAATGAAAAAGGGCCAAAATAAAGACAAACAAACAAGAAAACATGACAAATAAAATTATGAAAGAAAAGGAAAAAACAACTGAGAAAAAAGCAACAGAATGAAAAACAAAATAGAGTGAAAAAAAAATTAAAGAAAATGAAATGGACAAACAATAAATGAAACAAAAAAGAACTAAAAAAAGAAAAAAAAAACAGAACAAAAAAAAATGACAAAGAACTGAAAAAATAAACAGAATAAATATTCTTAAAGAATGTAATATAACCCAGGACCAAAACAAACAAAATACATGAAAGAAAAGTAAACAGAACAAAAAATGAAATAAAAAAGCAACAGAATGAAACAAACAAAAGAGTGAAAGAAAAAATAAATGAAAGAAAAACTGAAGAAAAAGAATTAAACAAAGGACAAACAAATGAAACTAAACAGAGAAACAAAGAATAAAACAATAAACAAGACAAAAATAAGAGTGAATAGAACAAACAAAAAAGAAAAGAGCAGAAATAAAAAAAAGAACGTTCATGAAGGAACAAAACAAAAAAATAAAAATAAACAATGAACAAAAGAACAAATGAATGAAACAACAAACAACAATGACAGAAAAAGGATAAAGAAAAGAATAAACAGAAGAGCAAAAAAGAAAGAATGAATGACAGAAAGAGAAACAAAGAATAAAACAAGAACACGTGAAGAAAAAAGAAAAAAACGAAACAGAACAAACAAGACAAAAAGACAACAATAATGAAACAAAAGAACAAACAAAAAAAGAAAAAATAAGGAAAGCAAAGAACAAAAGAAAAATAATGAACAAAAGAACAAATAAACGAAACAAACAAACGTGAAGCAACAAAACAAAGAATGAAACAAAAGAAGAAAAAGGAAAAAGAAACAGAATAAATAGAACAAAAAGAAAAGAATGACAGAAAGAGAAACTAAGAACAAAACAATGAACGAAAGAACAAATAAATGAAAGAATAAGCAAACATAAAAACGAACGACTCACTGTGACCGCTCGGCATCCTCGGTTAGTGCTGGCCACTAAACAGCCTTCTGTAGTTGCCATTGGGACGTGATATTCTTTCCCATCCAATAGCAATGGTCCGGCCACACCCACTGGCACGGGCACGTAGCCAATCACATTCTCACAGTTAGTGCCAATCACCTAAGAACAAATAAACACAATGTTTAATGTCGGCATGAAATGGAAGTTGCGACCGGCTTTATTTCTGTATTGTGATGTATTTCTAAGTAAAACAGCTTATCGAACAAGAAAGAAATGTAGGGTTAATTAAAGATTACAAGGTTATTAAATAAAATAAAACATGCATGGATGAATCGTTCACAATAAGATCAATAACATGCATTTGGAAAATAGATACGGTGAATTTTCATTTTATGCCGACTTTAAACATCCATCCAATCAACCAAAGACTATAAAACAACTTTACTACAATCCACACATGAAAGTTTGTTCCTGATACTACTGCAAGTCACCAGCTGACCGTGGATCAGTACCTTAGAGTAGTCGTAGTTTCTGTAAGGGAGGTTCTCCAGTGCGGACGGGTCCGGGAGTTTAGCTGAGAGCATTTCTCTGCGTATGGCCACACCCCTCTCTGGACTCCCCATTACCGCCTCCAAGCGATATCCCAGAATACCTCTGCACTCCACCAGAGCTATGACCTCAGCGTTACTCAGGTAATGAGCTCCCCTCTGGACAAGAGAAAGAGAAAGCGATATTACGTAAAGCATCTCCTTTTATGTTCATTGTAAGAAAGAAAGCCTTTCAGGTTTAGAACAACATGAATGTGAGTAAATGATGACAATTTTCATTTTTAAGTGAACTACCCCTTTAATGGAGCATGTGGTTTTGGTCAGTCAATATGTGGGTGTGACAGTGTTGTGATGAATTACTTTGGGGTCTTTGAGAATGGTGAGACACTCGTCTACAGGGCGGCGCTGGTGAGTCTGAGGTTCATGGCACTCTCTCTCCTCATAGTGAACATCACCATCTCTTGGGGTCAGGGAACACAACTGCCCTGCTGTCAACTTAGTCACATCACCTGTAGAAAATGTCAAAAAAAAAAATTTTTTTGGAGCTTAAAACACAATGTTTGCATTATATACACTTCACTGAATCCAAAGAATTAGTTTCACGTTTGTGAACAAATGTGGAGATTAGATGCATGCACTCATTAACCTGTCTGCTCTCTGTGAGGGGTGTTTGAAGTGTTTGGATTTGTCTGGACTCCCTTCAGGGATTTGGGCGGGGCTGACTCCCTCTGACAGCAGTCCTCTCCTCCTCTCCTATTGGTCAGGGAGGCAGGGGGTGTGGCCACAGGGGCTCTGATGGACAGGGAAGATTCTGTCTCGGCCTGCTCGAAAAATACGTACTTAGCAGCCAATATCAGAGCGAGAGAGAGAGTGATGACCTGCTCCATATCCACACTGAGAAAAAAAAAAAGGAGCGAAATTACTAAACAATGAATTAAGAATGAATGAATGAATGAATCTCTGTGTTTCTAAGCTGGTACCTGGACATGATTCTGTCAGACTCCATGCTGGCTGGAGGCAGATCCACATCTGAGCTGCTCATGTTGTGAGTCGGAGATTCAGCCACCAGTCGACTGTGAGCGTGAACTAGCGCCAAACCCAAAGACTGAACCAAACACACAAACCAGCACTTTCATAACACTTTTCAAATGAAACAGTACATCTGTTTTTAAACTTTGTGTTCCTGATACTTTACACAATACATTATACTATTACACAATGTTTAATTTTTCCTTTATGTTGGAAATAGCCGTGTATTAACCCTTTAAGCTCTGAGGGTGTTTTAAAAGATTTCCTGCTTCAGTGGCATACCCAAAAGTAAAGAATTATAACTCGACAAAAAAAAAGGGTCAAGTGTTTGGCATAATTTTAAAGAAAACTTTAAATTTAAGATTATAGATTATGATTGATTCTGAGACTCTCAGCCTAAGAAACTGCTGAAAAAGTGGCTTTTAAAAACTGCTTTTGTTTTATTACCAATCATATCAACTGTAACAGAGTAAAATTTGTGTTGATACGACAAAGCAAACAAAAGTTATAGCATTACAAATATAATTTATACTAGTGTCCAAAAACATAACCAAACAAATTAAACATAATAATTGTACATTTGAACTAATTACACATACAAACACAACAATGACTAAAGATTTGCATAACATGCAGACATGATCTTAGTAATGAGATTTCACAGAATGAGTTTCATTCTGTGCCATTTGAGTCATCATTGATTCTGTGTCATGTACTTGGCGCCATCTCCTGGTGGCCATATGTAATTAGAGTGGTTGATCACATGACTCTATGCCCAAATATGGAGAACTTTCACCATTGGTTGGAGCAATCTGAACCCAATCCGATTGGTTTAGCGTTCCATGACGCTACAGGATTTCCGATGCCGTCATCTGATCCAGGAAAGCTAACATGTTTGTAGCCAGATTGCAAGATGCAGTGTGCACATTGTGCTTCGTGTGGATTATCTAATGATCTATGCATTCGAATACCTTGTGTGAGGGCTCGTTTTAAAAATCATCACCTCCTCTAAGTAATGATATGTGAAATTTTATGTTCTGTATATCTTTCATGAAGTTATAAGCGAAAACGCGGCATATGAGCAACACCTGTTCACATGTAACACAACTTAGCTATTACTCGCTAGGTCATACGTTGTGTGCTTAAAGGGTTAAGTGTGAAAATGTAGTCGGGCGATCATTAACACAAAATAATCAGTAGCATATATTTTGTGATAATGACAGACTGACTGTATATTATCCTGTTTATTACGTGGGTAAAACCAATATGTCCAGAGCTCACCATGATCATTTTGACTCTCTGTGTCACGGGATTTGGTTTGTTACCCTCCTCTTCCTCCAGAACACGAGCAAAATGACTGAGCTGCCAGATGGGTCGACCCTCACGACTCTCCCGGGACAACTGGAGATAAGAGGGCAGAGGGTCAGGGGTCAATATCTACTCGTATCTGCGTATTTTAATTTGCTATGAGGAAAATGATAAATTATTAACAGAAGTGACCTCTCACCTCTAACACCAGTGACAAACAGGCAGGAAAGAAGGTCATGAAGACGAAGTAATTGGCCAGAACTGACATACAGCCAAAACAACACATGACCTCCAGCTGACATACACCTGAAACACACAGGAAGATATGCACACTTAGGACAGGAAATACTTTTACAGGAAGAGCTGTCTAACAAGAGGTTTCTACATATGCAATACCTTGTATAGTTTTGTCATGATTATTGGTTATTTATTTTATACTATATTCTCAATATACAGTATTATAATGAATTTATATTAATTTCCATGACTTTTCCAGACCTGGAAACAACAATTTTAAAATTATTTTCTTCCAAGATTGTCTTAACCTTGATTTTTACCTGTCAGCTGCTTTGGAGAGAAAAATAAAGAGAGAGAGAGAGAGCAAGAACAGTGAGACACTGATGTATATTACCAGACATGGTGCCCACTCCAATGACCAGACACTCCACGAGCGCGTCCAGAGTGAATGTGGGCCCCAGGATAGCCATTCCCTGAGCGATGTTCTCTCTGACCTCTTCCTGTGGGACAACGCACTGATCAGCACAACTCCGTCAGTCAAATTATTGTTACAATTCATGCTGTGCCTAATAACAACCCTTCAAAGGTTGGCTTTTGATTAGGAATGTGTAATTAAAAAAAAATCATGCATTTGTCAGGTCAAAATTTGGTTTGTGTACCCATCAGTGCATGTGAGAAGTGAGTTACTGTACCTGCGAGTTTGAGCTGAGAGCGAACTTGGCCAGTGTGCATGCTTTAGACAGGTCAATCAACAACAGGAAGAAAGGCAGAGCCTCACTGGAGAAAGAAAAACAAAACTGAGAATAGAGGAGCTACTGCATGCAGGAGAATTTAAGACAGGACAGCTGAGGGGGACCTGGGTAGCTCAGCAAGTATTGGCGCTGACTAACACCCCTGGAAGTCGCGAGTTCGAATCCAGGGTGTGCTGAGTGACTTAAGCCAGGTCTCCTAAGCAACCAAATTGGCCCGGATGCTAGGGAGGGTAGAGTCACATGGGGTAACCTCCTCGTGGTCGTGATTAGTGGTTCTCACTCTCAATGGGGCGTGTGGTAATTTGTGTGTGGATCGCGGAGAGTAGCATGAGCCTCCACGGTGTCATGCACAACGAGTCACGTGATAAGATGCGCGGATTGACGGTCTCAGAAGCGGAGGCAACTGAGACTCGTCCTCCACCACCCGGATTGAGGTGAGTAACCGCGCCACCACGAGGACCTACTATGTAGTGGAATTTGGGCATTCCAAATTGGGAGAAAAGAGGATAATTTTTTTTTTTTTAAAAGACAGGACAGCTGAGACGATTCATACTTCAGTCCTGTGAGCTCTTTGCCCAGGAAGTGAACGACCACAGTGCTGAACACAAAACTGGAGAAGATGGTGAACAGTCCAGCGATACCTGGAATAGAAATACAAATCAAAATGGAAAAATATACAAAGATTTTTAGATAATATAAGTGATTGAATACATGCTTTTAATATGTAAAGTAAAACATATGTGAAGAGAAGTTGTGTATTTATATATATGTGTATATATATATATATATATATATATATATATATATATAAAAGAGGTCGATAGTGGATTTTGCCAATACCAATAACTAAGGTGTTGGGAAAGGCCGATAACAGAGTAATCGGGCGATAGTTTTTTAAATCAATTTATAAAATGTCAAAAAAAATTCTCTACAAAGAGAAAGAGTTCAAAATTAATACAATTCCAGATGCAGTTTGTTCAACCAAAATCCCAATAATAACCAGAAAATGTTAAGATTTGGTGCATAACGCGGGACATTTAAGTATAAACAAGCACAAAACACACCGGGGACTCTTATTTTGAAATGACAAAAAAACTAACGGCAACTATCGGCATAGATTTTTGCCGATAACTGATAGCTCCAAAAAGCAACTACCAGCTCCAATTAATCGGTAAAACCAATATATCAGTCTACCGCTAATATCGAAGTCAACATAAAACAGTGTTCGCAACCCATTTTACTTCCATAATGTGACATAGTGAAACAGGATATTAAATGAGATCAAATGTAGGACAGGACTTGATTTTTTTCCATATGTAATTTTTTCTTTAGAATAGCGTGCACTGATGAACCATTCACCACACCAGGAACGCATATTAGGTAGGGCTGTCACGATTATGAAATTTGACGATTAACTATCAAACAAATAATAGCGATTATTATGATTAATTGTGTCTTTTAGGGCTTTTACAATTAATTGTCATATTTCTTAGTCGTTTTTACATATTTAACTTCAAATATATAAACCAAATGATAAAATAGGGGTATATGAGTTCCTTTTAAAGCTCTAAAAAGGTATTAATGTTTTAAATATCAAAATATTTCTAAATACTTAAAATACAGTATGTCTGTCTTTTTGGTTAATTTTAGTTATGGTCAATATAACATTTACACTGTTGTTTTTGGAACTAATTTTTATATTGTATATATATATATATATATATTAAAAACATATATATATAATTTTCTATATATTTTATATTTATATAATATAATATTATTTTATATCATATTATGCAATGGTAAAATATTTCTGTCCTTATTTCTTCACTGTCATACGTTATTTTAATGCTCTTTGATTAAACCCACAAATCCTTATTTCTCATTAAGCAAAACCGATTTTATTTCATAATTTTATCAATCACAGAAATAAAGCGTGCGTCTCCACCTCTGTGTCATTGAGTGACATTAACACTGTGTGACCAGGAATATTTGCCATTACACGATCGTTTGAAGTGAAGCCAGAGAGCTTTGCGTTCACTATCAAAGTTTATATTTGTTCATTTATATTTTCGTGGGAGTTTGACGCAAACCTCTGCTGACGGTGCGCGCAACAGAGTGATTGAGAAACACTTCACACACTCTTCCGGACAGGAGCCGATCTGGTTGACATCTGTGGTGCGGCTCAGTGACGCTCCCAGTTCAACTGAATGACATACAAACGCGCCATTGATGGCGTTTATATATTTGCTTAAAATTCCCTTATTTGGTTATTAAAATGTGATTGGATTTTGAAGTGCACAATAATCAGATGATCATTTAATAATCACTACAAGCCTAGTATTAAGAAAGTATACAGTGTCAGTTTTGATTTCATGTCGACTTCAACCGTAATGTTTATGAGGGAGTAACTTACCTAGTATGTACTTGGAACCGAGCTGTCTAAGGTTTTTGAACTGGATGTAGATGTAAATGATGGCTATACATCTTGTGATGGTTAAAAGGATCATGTCACCACTTAGAATTTTCTGTAAATTGAGAAACAAAAAGCATCAGCATATTAAAACTGATTCTAACATAATAACTTGCATATATTATGCTCCTGTAAACATCATAATTCCCAACCACATTTACATTTATGCATTTGGCAGACGCTTTTATCCAAAGCGATTTTCAGTGCACTTATTACAGGGACAATCCCCCTGGAGCAACCTGGAGTTAAGTGCCTTGCTCAAAGACACAATGGTGGTGGCTGTGGGGATTGAACCAGCAACCTTCTGATTACCAGTTATGTGCTTTCGCCCACTATGCCGCCACCACTCCTTACAGCAAAATGGAATGTATAAACTGAGCTGGACTGCAATAGGTAATAAAACAGTTCAAATAAGAAATAAGCTATAAACCCCAAGTGTAAATACACAGAGAAAGCTTCAGATCCTTTCTAAATGGATATTCCACAGGAATACTGGACCAACTCTGCATAATGCCAGTTTAAATGGTTCTGGTCCAGTGAAACGCAACTGAAGACCTCTGTACCTCCTGTACTTTAGGACACTGATGGTTCCAGCCACACATCTGATCATTGGTAGCAAAAGCGTTCATAGACATCAGACACATCGTCACAGCAACTGTTCCCACGATCACCTCCCAGGGATGGGAGGCGACGAACAGGCCATGCAGCCTGAAGAGACAAGACAGCATCATCACGGGCTTCAGCGGGTCACCTGCCAACACAACACACAAACAGATAACATTCTCTTTAGTTGCTGAAAACATCAAATATGTCAATATTGCTGATGTTGAATAATAAATATTCTAATAGAAAAATTATTTATTTATTTACAGCAATTAAATAATACCTAATTGTCACTACATATTTGTAAACAATAGAGGTAGACCGATATATCGGTTTTACCGATTAATCAGTGCAGATAGTTGCTTTTTGGAACTATCGGTTATCGACGAAAATCTAAGCGGATAGTTTTTCATCATGTCGTCATTTCAAAATAAGAGTCCCCGGTGTGTTTCGGGCTTGTTTATACTTTAAAGTCCCGTGTTATGCACCACGGGATATTTTTTTTCTGGGTATTATTGGGATTTTAGTTGAACAAACTGCATCTGGATTTTATTTTTTACTTATTTTGGACACCTTTTTTTGCCCGCTATAGTTAATATTTTGTTTTTGACATTTTATAAATCAATTTTAAAAATTATCGGCCTATTATTCTTAATAGGAACCTCTATTAAGGTTTTACTCCAATTAAAATGAATAAAGAGGCATTATCTATCTCTAGCATTATAAAAGATAAGCTTTTTTTGATTCACGCAAAATAAAGCATATTAATGAAAAAATTGTTACAAAATTTAAGCAGTAAATTATTAATAATAAACATGTCTGTTAAAGGTGACATTAGCATGATCACATTTATAATTACATGAGTCATAACAGTTACCACAGGAGACAGTTAAGTCATTATTGCAATTTTAAAACACATCAAAATATAAAGAGAAACAGTATTAACATCGTGTGTCATTAATACATGTGTGTAAATAAAAATGAGACGAGAGAGTGCTAAGCTAATTTAGCATGAGCTACAGGAGTCACAGCTGTCATAATTTAACTTCATGTTCCGCTAAAGTCAAGACAATGCAAATAAAATGACACAATAACTCTCATTATTCTCACTGAAATAACAGATTTATCTATTATTGTCGTTAATTTTCTCCACATACCCTCATCTGTTCACCTCGGTGTCCGTGTTTCAAGGCGACTGATGTAACCCGCCCTCAACGGGCTCGCGCATGATTCAACAGGCGCGAGCACGTACCGCCCAGAGCTGTGACGTCATCAGAGGGGTCAAGTGGTTCGCGGAATTGTCTGGGTTTTTTTATTTATTTTTTTATTGCAATTCAAGAACAGTCACAATAAGGCAGTACATATTAACACAATTCTTAAAAAACGGAGCACACGCACAGTATTATAAAAAAAATAACAACACACACACACACACACACAAACGTACATACACACTACACACACAAACATTTAAAAAATTGAAAAAGAATGTGTCACTTTATTTTATGCCATGTTAAAAACTTGCTCTTTGTACAAGTTACAAAAAAATACAAAAAGTTTACAAATTGTGCAAAAAGTACTTCCAAGTTGAACGTTTACAGGAAAAAGAGGCTGCTCAAATGTACAAATATTGTGATTTCCCCATAATGTTTGAAAAAGTAGTTTATTTACATTGTAACTGTTCATGTGAAAGATTTTTATTGCAAGACGTTTATTTAATAGAATGATTTATTGATTTTAGTCTGATCAGTGATGTATGTTTTGTGATGCTATTAACACCATCTTAGAAAATTCAACTTTTAACCCTTGTGTTGTGTTCATTTTGTGCTAACACCTTTTGTCTTCCCGGTCAAAAATGACCGGCCCACTAAGTTAGTTAATAAATCTCTCATATTGCATTTATTTTCCCTAGATATTGCATTATATATTTTTGTTAACTTATTTTTAGTAATTATGACCGTTTTTTTATCTTTAAAAAATATATTTATAGAAGGATTCATTGAACTGAGCTTATAACGTTGCTAGTGGGGGCACTCCCTGCAGAAAAAAATAAAAATAATAATATTTATGTAATAAAATAATAACCACTTTCTTGTCATTTTAAAGCTTAGAATCTGGACTTTACAATGCATATAGCTGATCTTACCAGTTCTTAAATAATGTTTTTTAATTTAAAAAAAATTTATATGAAGTTACACATTTCTTTGTATTTGAGACAAAAATAGGAGTGAAGATAGAATTCTCACAATCATGAGGGATTAAATATTTGCTGTCCTGGTGCACAGATATCAACCCTTCATACTCAAATGATTCACTGGCTTGTGTATCTTCTTTCTCTAGAGGTTTAGGTTTGTGTTCCAACACTATGACCAAGACAATAAATATACAAATAAATAAATACATGCAGTCAGAAAAATATTTTAGTCCATTTTTAAGATGTACACATTTCAATTTCATTACAAAATTCAATACAATTTAACTGTAATGTTTAACAAAATCAAATTAATTATTAAAACTTAATGAAATTGAAATGCATAAATCTTTAAAAAAAAAAAATATTATTTATTTTGTTGTGTAAACACATAATTAAATAAAACGTAAAGTATATCACATAGTTAGGTTGAAATAGTCCATGTGGAAATGGGTCATTCCTACTATGCAGTAGACTCCATTACATATAGTATCTAAATATACAATTATATATAATTGTATATTTTATATAATGGAGTCTACTAGCACTGTTACAAACACAGGCAGACATGTGTTCATGCTTACAAGTTTTATTATTCTGCAATGTAAGTCACCATGGTCCCATTCTAAAACATGCACTGAATCTCAGTTATAGTGTAAAACACAAATTATTTCATATAAGAAAGGAACATTTCTAAAAAAAATAAATAAAAACTTGAATGTAATGCACAAATGTTTTCCAATATATTTCACAGAAATATACTGTAACTTCTTTGTATAAATGAAAAATAAAGAAAATAAGAACATACACACAATAAAATGACAACATATTAGCACAGAATAAATCTAATTCATTCAGACACAAACATCAGCCTTAGCTTACAGATGAATACTTTGTGGTGTGGTTTAGTTAAGCACAAGTCAGTGCCAAGTCTTACAGTTTGTAAAACACATTGCCATCTTGTATAGAAGCCTATTTCTGTGGCTGGAGATGCATTTTAACCCTTGTGTTGCCGTCACATCTGATCTTAGTTTTTTAAATACTTGGGATTTTCATTTCAGTCAGGAAAACTGAATGAGAAGAGTGTTGGGTTTTTTCTACATGCAGTGTCATGTAGGGAGCAGAGAGGAGGATCAATGGATCAAAAAAGAGGCTGGAAACCTGTGCAACAGTAAGGAATGAGATGCATCCACGAGTGATCCATCCTTGGTCCAAAACAGTGGGTCTGGAATTGGCTGGTTAGCAGCAGTGTTGCCAGATCCGGAAGAGAACACAACCCGCAACCGTCAGCATTTATAAGCGACTTAATCAAAAAACAAGTCCAAAGTTGCTTATAATAAGCGGACATTGCAACACTGGAGGTCCCTGTGAGCCCCTGCTGGTAGATGCTGGAACTGAAAAAAATTATGGCAAAAAGCATGTTTCTCTAGTGACAAAACTCATAATTATTCAAGTCCATTATAGTACATCTTTTTCCAGTGACATATTTTAAATGGTTCCTAAAAATGTGAAATGGACGAGTGATCAGCCACATGATAACTGTCCCAGAGCTGAGTACCCATGAGCAAAGATGGCAGCCTCTCCCCAGACAACAACATTCCTAAAGACAATATTGTGATAATACTGAGAAAACATACAGAATAAATTCATGTCCTGATGAGATATTTGTCTGAACCTTCTTAAGGCTGGAGGGTCACAAGTGGGCCTCAGTAATATGTTTATAATATATTGTGCATGTCACATTAACAAAATGATGTACAGTATGACGTTTCCTGCATCTTTTGTTTTTGGTGTCTGTACCTCATTCTCCCCACATCCTGCCTATAACAGCACAGTTTCTTATGCTACTTTTGCCTGCCATGTGAGCATGGTTTGATTTAATTTACTTGTCTTTCTGAAGTAATGCTGGAGGGAACTCTTTTAAAGGAGTATATTAAGTTTGAAACTTTTTCAGTTTAAGTTGCTTAAATTTACCTTTGTGATATCTTAATCAAGCTTGTTAATCTTTCACATCGTACAACATGGCGCTGAGACCCCGGAGAGAAGGTAACAATCTCTTATTAACTTAATATGTATATTTTTAAATTTGACAAATGATTTTTTAGGGCTTTTTTCTTTTGCTAATTAGTTTATATCTTTCTTTGCAATTTTGAAAGGTTTGTGTAATTTATGTCTAAGGACTATGTACAATGTGTCTTTTTAAAGAGCATTATGTTTTGTTTGGATTGTTTAGTCTTTTAACTCTGAATATATCTATGGAGGTCCAAAGTAAGTGAAGCAATTAAATAAGCCATCAAGTATCAATTCACACCTGATATTTTTTAAAGTAAAAAGGTGTAAATTGGCATACTATTTTGAAATACTTTTGGAAAGTTGACATGTCCTGTAGCGTGAGATGCTATACTCCTCCTAAAACTGTTTTAAACAGCATTTTACTCATTCATTTATAATTATTATGCATGCATCTTTTGTAAGCTTAAATTATTTGAAAGACTTCATGGACTATTTGCATGTTTTAAAAGTCATTTTTCAGACTGCAGGAAAACTATAAAAAATGATGACCAATCACAGTCCCATATACAGTACATGCATTAAAAAACTGACCGTTAAACAAAAGTTAATGCCCCTAAGAAACATGCAATATATATACATATATATATAGACCAAATAGTTTTCATGAAAATGTATATCCACACATGTGGACAGTGGGACTAAGTTATGAAATTTAAAATAATACCAATAGAAAGCCAGATTTTTTTTTTTTAATCAAATTGTTTATGATGTTTCCAGGAGTGTTGGTTATTCATGTTTTTGAGATGTTACAGACATTATATCAGAAATGAGCATAATTAATTCAGATTCAAAGTAATGTCCAGCATCATCCAATCATTGTCAATCATGTTAAAATAAAATGATACATTATAAATTCTGAATCTATGTACTGATTATCATTGTCTCATGTCTGTCAAACATGTTGAGTGATCCAAACCTCATCTGCAGCCTGAAACTGAACTTTTGATCAGATTTTAGGAGTGAATGCACTTAGCTGCTTAGAGAGCTAAAGGATGCTCCCTTGCTCCCTATTTAGTGAATGACTTAACCACCAGTGTGCTGTCTGTCTGTACTGGTCTCAGAACAGTTCAAAATAGACCTTATTTTCATCCTAACTCCATATAAACCTTCTGAAAGCAAAATCTTCCAGCTGATTCTCAACATGATAATGCACAGTGAATATTTTAAGGAAAATATGCCTGTAGTCCACGCACGTGGTCATTGTGTTTATCAGCGTGCCGTTTCGCGATAAATCGCTCAAATTTTAAAAATGGCATATCGGATGAAAATAGACACTCTAATCTTTTGACTCAAACATGTTTCGTTATAAAAACGTAATGAGGTTTCTTACCAGATGTACTTTTGTTGGCGTTTCTCCCAAAGATAAACTCCTCTGTGATCGAAACCATGTTGTTTGGTTACATGACTCTGTCCGTCGAAAGGTAAACTTTTACTGACAGCACAGAGTCTCCTGAACTGAGATCAGTCAGTTTAAATTAGTTTAAATTATGTACTGCATATAGCGAAGCCAAAATACAATGTCCACGCATGTAGACGCGGGGTCGCATGAGGTTAAATGTAGTAATCGTTTGCTTTTGTGCATCTGTTATCTGACTTGGTTTATGCTCTTTTTTTGAACAGGTGGAATATTTACAGATGAGGCAAGACAATCAGAAGACTCCATTAAACAGATTCGATTTATGATGCTTGGAAGTAATGAGGTTTTGATGAAGGAAGCCATTGACACTATCCTTGGGGTCACACAGAGAGGAGATACCAGGAAAACTGGGACGTGTGAGGTTAGGGAGGGTAATGTTTGTGGATGGCATGTGTCTGTTTTAAAAACTCCATCCTTTTGGTTAGAACACTTGCAATCATACCTCCCTTTCAGCAAGAGAGTCAAAGATATGAAAACTGATATGAAGTTCTGTTACTCACTGGTCTTTCCAGGGCCACATGTCTTTCTGCTGGTGCTTGGAGATGTCCGTAACTCTGGTAAAGAGCATTATATTTTACGAGCTCTCAGTGAGGTGTTTGGTAAGAAAGCTTTAGACTATTGTATGGTGTTATTTATACATGAATATAAGGAGAGTGATATAGCAAGGAACCGTTGTGTCAGAAAGTGTACAAATGGGTACTACATTTTAAAGAAAACTGACCAGTCTTCAAATTATACAAATGATGAATTATTCCAAAAAGCCATGAAGAGGACAGATGGGAAAATACCTTTTTTCACAAATCATCCTGACTACTTTGTAAAAGTTGAAAATTATTTCCGTACTGAGTATTCAGAGAAAATGAGAGAACTGAAAGAAGCTCATCACAAAGAATTGGAGGAATTAAATCTCAAGGAGAATCACCTACGGGAGGAGTTGAATGCTCTCCAGCTTACAAACGAGCAGAATCTTTTCCTAGAGAGAGAGAGTCAATTAAAGGAGACTCAATTGAACAATGACAAGCTTCAAAGAGAAGTGGACCAACTCAAAGCCAGGATGGAGAAGGTTGAGACGGATCTGAGGGACGTGCAAGAAACTGTTCCTCATGCAAAAATACAGTCAGAAAGTAAGCTAGCACAGAAAGAAGAGCAACTACAAGCCAAAGAGGAGCAATTGCATGAGAGAGAAAGAGAGATGGAATTGGAGGCCAGAGAGAGAGCGCTGACCCAGAGAGATGCCCAATCACAACATGAGCATCACAGCAGCATGTATCTTGTTCTCCCTGGATGTAAGGATTTTTACCATCTAGTTTTGTACTTACACTGTAATCAAACCCCCAAAGAAACAAATGTGATATGTTTTCATTGCTTTATATTTCCTTTGCTTCATATTTTTATTTATAGCATCTGAACACAAAGATGAAAGAGAGGGAGAAACTGAGGAAGACTTACAAGCTAGTGGATCACAACAGTTCGACGACTCTAAACCTGTGAGACGGGACAGCATGCAATTAGATAAACCCGTTAGTAAGAATTCTATCGTTAACTAAATTTTCTCTCATTTACAGATAACCATGAAGTTAGTCATTAAGATTTTTGGATATTACTGTATAGTTCTAACGTCAAGGTGCTTCAAAAGTGAATGAACTGGTCACGGATAGTTCCCCAAAACTAATCAAGCGCAACAATTTAAGCAGAAAATTCTCTCATTTCTCAAAACAAGCAAAAAACTAAAAAGTGTCTGTTTGGTCCGTGTATTGCTTTACAATTCATTTTTCAGACCATATCAATCCAAATGCAAAAATAGAAAACGGTTTGAAATGTTTTTTTATTTCAAGAATGGATAATTGACCTTTTCTCTCCTTTTCTTCATTTTCACTTTTTCTAAAATGTGACATCAGAAATGATTTTTTGAATAATTGACTTATCATCAATTTTCGATTTTTCAAATTTTTTTTTTTGTCTTGCAATTTGCGCTGTGGGCTGTACCATTAGCACGGGGTTGTGGGTTAGGGAACGTACTGTACAGTATGTATGTTAAGTAGTAGTTTAAAAGGCTTGCCCATGGGTTGACAACTGAAGGCACACGTGCCACCCTTGCCACGTGGAGGGGTTGGCACGCAGGCAATAGCAAGCGAGTGGACAAAACATTCGCGCAACCCATTGAGTGCTAACTTGGCACCAAGCACCTCTCTACACTTTAAGTGGGTCACGCAAGCATAAAGTGTTCTGCTTTGCATTGTTCGCACCACGCAGTGGATGATGGGAGTTGATCTCTCACTGGCAGGCAGAAGCTGGCACTGATTGTATCACTTTTTTCTCAAAGGTAATTTACAGAGGATACTAGCAATAAACAATGGTGACATATTTTTTAATTACTTTTCATTTCCTTTTAAATTTAGGGTTATTCATCTTTTCTTATGCTTTAAGGCTGTACAGAGTTTACATGCAATTTATCAGGTCCATTTATCCTTGCATGATATTCATTTCTAACTGGAAGGAAACTTATGCTCATTGGTGTCTGGCTGAGTGCCAGCTACTATTGTTGAACAGCTCCGAATGTTGCCCTCCTTGTTTACTCTCATTCCAAGGAATTACATTATTCTATTCTTATAGATCTATAGGCTACATGAATGCCTTTTAATGGAATTTACTTGCCATTAGAGCAGTCAAATGACCGAATTGGCAGAAAACTGCCACGTAACTGTTGGTCAGTCCAGCTAACTGCTATTGTGTTACCGCAAAGAGCCCCGTATTTTGCGCTATCATTCCAAAAAATTAGGCTACATAAATGTATTGGCATGGATCTATTCTAAGGTATTAATGCCTTTACAAGGAATTTACTTTTGAATAATTTTCAGAAATTACCTTGAGGCAGTTTTCTTCCAGTGAATCTCATACAAGATGAAATGGACCTGATAAATTGCAAGTATATGCTCCGTATAAAGACCTTAATACATAATAAATTATTATTATTATTATTATTATTAATAAACTTTTAAACTCTACAACGTATATGCTGTAATAAGCAGTCTGTTCCCGAACCCACACCCCCGTGCTAATGGTACAGCCCACAGTGCAAATCGTAAGACACAAAAAATGGGAAAATTGAAAATTGGTGATGAATCAATTATTCCAAAACTTATTTCTTAAGTTACAATTTAGAAAAAGTTAAGTTGAAGAAAAACAGAGAAAAGCATCCATGTACATTTTGACCATTTGGAAAGGAATAACGAGAAAGGAAAAGACTCGTTTTTTTTTAGTTTAGATTAACAAACTGAAAACGAGAATTCAGCTCGATTTCTCCTATTTTGTATATTGCTTAAAATTGGTTTATGGCTTGCATATTTTATTTGCACATGTGGGCGGCACTGAAACACCTCTTTCATCTGATTGGTCAAACTGCCCCGTCTTGTATATGGCTTTAATTCTGTCAGGCAGAATAAGAGTCAGTACGGCTCTGCCAATGTGTTTACACTTTAATAAATGAATGTCATGAACCACCACTCACTGTTAGCTACACATGTCATTTGAAGCAGAAATGTGTTGCTGGGCACATAATAAGCGCTGTTGCAATTTACGAAGCGTTGCCTCTAATGTACGACGTATGAGAGATCGCCAGCCCAGACTATATGCTGACACGGAGTTTGCCGTATTATTTTTATATATATTTATTATTTATAACCAATTTTTGAACAGTATACAAAAAAGGAGAAATCGAGCCGAATTCTCAGTTTCCATTTGTTAAACTAAACGAGAAAACAAGCCGTCTTTTCCTTTCTCGTTATTCCTTTCCAAATTGGAATTTAAATGGTCAAAACGTACACGGACCGAAAAGATCAGTTATCCATTTTTGAAGTAACTGTAAAAAAATGAAAAATTAACATTTCAAACCAATTTTCTATTTTTGCAATTGGATTAGTATGGTCTGAAAAATTAATTGTAAAGTGTTACACAGACCCTGTTTCCACTATACTGTGATATTTCCCAATTGGGTACACTAAAAAATATTTGAGCCTATTTTTAAGATTTACTCATTTTAATTTCATAACAAAATTGAATTGTGTAATTTTCAACAATATAAAATGTATATATATATATATATATATTAAATAAAATTACATTTTATGGAATTTTTGTCATGAAAATGAAATGCTTAAAATCTTAAAATTATTTTTGAGCATACTGTATATATTGGTTTTGTGTAGTCATTAAGCTATGTTTTATATTAATCAATATAACATTTAAATGCTTTAATTTGAATGTGATACAGCACATAAAATAATCTGTCTGTTCATCTCCATTAGTGTCTGGAAATGAGCACAGACCTCTACATGCTCTCTGAACGCACAGAGGTGAGTTTGAGGATTTCCAATCTTGGTCTATTGCAAGGGCGTAGATTTGGCTTCAACAGGTAACTATATATATATATATATATATATATATATAAGATACAAAAAAATATTTAAACTAATTTAACAACAAGAAATAAGAATAAAAAGTAATAAGATAAATAAAAAAATTATTAAAATGAATAAAAAAGAAAAAGAATACAGAAATAATGATGCAGTGCAATCAGTGAGTGCAGCACAGTACTGAACATATGTGTTTTCAGTCTGGATTTGAATGTGGCTGATTTTGGAGCACATCTGACCTCTTCTGGAAGCTGGTTCCAGCTGCTTGTGGCATAATAGCTAAACGCTGTCTCACCTTATTTTGAGTGAACCCTTGGTATTTCTAACTGACTTGATCCTAATGCTCTGAGAGGTCTGTTAGCTTTATATTCAACAAGCATACAGTATCTGAATGTATTTAGGTCCTAGGCTACTGAGCGATTTATAAACAAGTAATAGTACTTTAAAATCAATTCTAAATGTAACTGGAAGCCAGTGTAAAGACCTGAGGACTGGAGTAAAATGCTGAGATCTTTTGGTTCAGGTGAGAATCCTGGCAGCATTCTGAATGAGCTGCAGGTGTCTAATGGTCTTTTTGAGAAGGCCAGTTAGGAGTCCATTGCAGTAGTCCACCCTACTGGTGATGATTGCATGAACAAGTTCATGAACAAGTTGACTGGCATCTAATTCTCACTATATTTTTTAGATGGTAATAGGCTGATTTTGTTATTGCTTTGATGTGACTACTGAAACTAAGGTCTGACTCCAAAATGACACCAAGATTCCTAACTTTTTTGTCTTAAGACCCCTGGAGTCAAGGTATGTGTTCACCTTGTGAATTTCGCCTTTGTTGCCAAATACAATGACCTCTGTGTTGTCGTTGTTTAACTGAAGGAAGTTTTGGCATATCCAACTGTTAATTTCCTCAATGCACTGGCACAGAGAGTCTATAGGGCTGTAGTCATTTGGCGATAGGGCTAGATAGATCTGGGTGTCGTCTGCATAGCTATGGTATGCAATTTGGTTCTTTTTCATAATTTGGCCTAGTCGGAGCATATACAGGTTGAACAGAAGTGGTTCAAGAATTGAGCCTTGTGGGACTTCACACGTCATGGATGTCCACTCAGATTCATAGTTGCCTATGTTCACATAGTAACCCCTCCCTTCTAGATATGACCTGAACCAGCTGAGGACCGTCCCAGAGAGCCCTACACAGTTTTCCAATCTGTCTAGGAGAATGTTGTGGTCAACAATGTCAAAAGCAGCACTGTGATCTAATGAAACCAGCACTGATATTTTGCCTGAATCAGTATTTAGCCAAATATCATTAAGTGTCTTTATGAGCGCCGTCTCTGTGCTGTGATGCGGTTGGAAAACAGACTGGAAATTGTCTAAGTAGCCATTCGAGTTTAAGAATTTGTTCAGCTAATTGTAACAACCTTTTCAGTGATCTTGCCAATGAAAGGAAGATTTGAGATTGGTCTGTAATTGTTTAATACAGAGTTATCCAGATTGCTATTTTTTTTTTTTTTTAAGAAGGGGCTTGACAACTGCAGTTTTCAGGGACTTCAGAAACTTGTCTGAAAGGAGTGAGACATTTAATATTTCTAACAGATCTTTTTCTAAACAGTTAAGCACATTTTTGGAAAGACAGCAGGTCGACATTTTAAGATGCTATACTATTTCTTCCAGGGATTTGCCATCAATTGCATCACTGATCTTCTTAATGAAAAAAGATGCAAACTTGTTGCATTTGCTTTCAGAGAGCATTTCACAGAGAACCTGTGTTGGGTGGTTAGTTAGTCTCTCTACAGTAGCAAAAAGTGTGCGGGTGTTGTTGATATGCTGTTTATAATATTTGAGAAGATAGTCTGCCTAGCTGTACCTAGTTTGATATTCAAAGCATGAAGGCTGTCTTTATAGATGTTATAATGGACCTCAAGTTTTGTTTTCCGCCATATTTGTTCTGCTTTCCTGCATTTTCTTTTCATGTTTTGTACTGCTGTTGTGCTCTACGCCTGCCAGAAATATTCCTGATGTTTACAGGAGCAATGCCATCAACAGTATTTTTAACTTTTGAGTTTAAGTAATCGAGGATAAACTTGAACTTCAATACAAGTTAAGCTCAATCGATATCATTTGTGGCATAATGTTGATTACCACAAAATTAATTTAGACTCGTTCTTCCTTTTCTTTAAAAAAAGCACAAATCTGTGTTCCAGTGAGACTCTTACAATTGAACTCAATGGGGCCAATCCTTAAACGTTAAAATACTCACTGTTTTAAAAGTATAGTCACAAGATGTAAACAATATGAGTGTTAACATGATTTTAGTTTGATAAAATTGCAGCTCTGTTCCTTTCTGGTTATAGAAACTCGAATTTGAATATATAAAACGTAATGTCTTCTATTTCATTCTATGAAGTGTCTTAAACTTAATACCAGTGATGCAAAATCATGAGGGGTAAAAAAAAAAGACAAGAAAGTCATAACAGATGTTCTAGATATATATTTTTAGTTCATTTGTTTGTTTGTTATATTTAAAGCTTTTAAAGTGTTTAAGGTTAAAGTGATTTTAATAAGGGAAATGTAGACATTTTTACCAAACAATTTGGCCAAATTAGCTTTAATTAAGGCAACTTTAGCTGAAGGTGAGTATTTTGCATCCCTGTAATACTATAAATGTAAACTAAAAAACTGAAGTAACAATTTCTTTCTCATTTAGGTTACCTCTTCAGAACTGAACTACTGAACAGGTGAACACTTCTGTGTCTCAGGAGTTTATACATCTGACTGCTGGTGAACACAGGGGTCATCAATATATCACTTGCATATTTAAAATAATTCAGTATTGAGCCATAAGCTAAACTGAACATATTCCACTTTTTTTGGTGTTACATTTTTTATATAGCCTAACTGCAAAACTGTTTAGCATAATTACATCATGTTGGAGCTACAACCATTGAATGTTTCCTAAACTGTACCCAAAAATAAAGATATCAAATGTTTATTCAAATGTATAAAAGACATTTTTAAGTCAAATCAAAGTTTATCTAATGCACATCAATAAAGTATGTAGTATTAATATTACTTGCTGCTTTTTTTATTTTTTGGACGTATAAATGGGGTCCAAAGTAAATGACTAAAGATGCAAAGCAAAGAAAATATTAAATGAATAGAGGCCAGACCAGTTTGACATCACACAGGAACAGCATTCTTTCTCTTTCTCTTAAGAAGGCGTTTGGGGAAGTTCCAGGCGCAAAATGCTTGAGTTTTTTTAAGGAATCTTTTATCTTTTTTTTTAAGTTGAATTTTGTTTAGATTTTGTTCACAGCATGGCACGGAGAAGCATGGGTCAGTAACTCAACTTTTAACTTTTTTCTTGTGTTGAGCTTAAAGCCCAAGAACTGTTAGTGTGCTTTTGTTGGTCAATAACAGAAGACTTTACACAGAATTACAGATAAGACATGCCTTTTATTTAATGGTAGCAAACTGTAGTTTGATTTTCATGCATTACACTCATACCATCTTCAAATGCAGCTGCTTTCCTTGATATCTCATTTATATTCTTCTTTTCGTTCAGACTACAAGATCTAGTTCTTTGCATTAATTCTATGGTGATTCTATGGTATTCTGTGCTATAGAGGTCTGTGATAAGTCAATGTGTAATTGATCAGGGAATCTTCTGGCACGTAGAAATCCCTAATGTTACATATATAGATAGCCTATCTAATTTTCCTGTCACAAAGATAAGCAATGCAAGTGAACTTGAAATGAACTTTTTTTGGTTCCTGTTCTGTGTTGCTGACCATGCAAAAAATATACCAGCAGCACAAGATAGATGGTTTGCTGCTAAGCTGGATAAAATAAGTAGGGTATTTAAAATAGGATATACAATGTTCTCTCATATCTAGCTTGATGTTGATCTATTTAAAGCCCAGAAGATTTTAAGCACCATGTGCTTTGGAGATTTTCATGTGTTTGCACATTCATAGATGGTGTAACTGCGTGTGCTTGAAATATGAAGAAATGCTAGTTGTGGCACATTTACGGTACTTGAATCTTATTTTTCTCTTTATGTTGACTTGACAAAGCCAATATACTGATATTCTATTTCAACCTCTTATTATTATAATGTTGGCTTGACAAAACAAACACAGTTATTCTACAATTTGTGTTTAGGTTTTTTTTCAAAATCTCTAATCCAAGACCAAAATTTCTAACACTAACTCCTCCTAGGGCTTTAAAGCAACATCCACCAAACTTGGCTCAGATCTTCAGACCGTTCTGGAATTGTGTGCTTTGTCTTTTCTAACTGATCAGACATACAGTTTTTACTAGAGCTGTTAAAATGTGCACACACTACAAACACACACAACACCTGTGTCAGCGATCAATTGATGGAGAAAAGAGCTCTTGACACTATTTGTTGTACAAAACAAGCCCAGATGGGACTTGTGACAGGAATCAAATATTTTTCAGCTTATGTAAGGCACATTTTAATTACCAGAGAAGCACACCAAATCTTAACTATCACCAAAACGCAAAATGAGATGTTTTTGTCTGCAAGCGCTTTTCATGTGGAGTTCAAAGTGGTGCTGGTGCCCTGACGCGGATCATGAACGCAGCTTCACGATTGCTGTAGGAAAGCGGATAGCCACAGTCTACCTGCAGATTAATATTGTGGAGGATGAGAGTTTAAGGGATTTAACACCTATTGCAATGAATATGCAACCTATGTGGAGACTAGTTCTTTCAATTACTCAAACTCCCACTATTTTAGTGCGGGGGCCTGGGTAGCTCAGTGGTAAAATACGCTGGCTACCACCCCTGGAGTTCGCTAGTTCGCTAGTTCGAATCCCAGGGCATGCTGAGTGACTCCAGCCAGGTCTCCTAAGCAACCAAATTGGCCCAGTTGCTAGGGAGGGTAGAGTCACATGGGGTAACCTCCTCGTGGTCGCTATAATGTGGTTTGTTCTCGGTGGGGCACATGGCGAATTGAGCGTGGTTGCTGCGGTGGATTGTGTGAAGCCTCCACACGCGCTATGTCTCCATGGCAACGCACTCAACAAGCCATGTGATAAGATGTGCGGGTTGACTGTCTCAGATGTGGAGGCAACTGGGATTTGTTCTCCCAATTTGGGCATTCCAAATTGGGAGAAAAAGGGGAAAAATCCCTCCCCCCCAAAAAATGCTATTTTAGTGCATTTCTATCTTTATACTGTGGAACGCTTTGTTTGGAAAATGTTAATCAAGCATTATATTGCTACATATTTTTTTTGTTTTCTTTCCTAAGATGGAAATAAATGCATTTTGACAGGTAAAAATTACAGTATATTTAGAGTCAAATTACAGCACTTTCAAAATCTGCTATTAATCATGATTAAGTATGAAAAATCATGCGATTAATTGTGATTAAACTTTTAATCGACTGACAGCACTAGTTTTTGCACAATGGACAATCAAAATCAGAAACATTTCAAAGACTTACTTTAACGGAATGTTCAAACAGACCAACGGAATGCTCGTTAATTCAAACTCCAATTGTCAAAAATTCAAATGTAAACAAACCAACTCCAGGCCTTTGATCTGCTTTAAGTTGCTCTCTCTCTTTGTCTGTCTGTCTTATTGTAAGGACTGTACCTTCAAACCCCAAGCTTTTAATTTTTTTTTAAACTTTTAGGCTATGCAGGCTTTGTCGAGCGAACATCAGCGTTTGCTTGGCAAAACTTTACCGATCTAGTTATTTTTGTTTTCTCATTGTTGTCTCTACATAACGCTTAGATGTCTATTAACTTGCCTAATATTGGCCAACATTCCTACGGAAGCCCTGAACCACAAGGTGTCTTAGTGCCATCCTGAGCCTATGTCCTACAAAACTGAATTTTGCGTTGTCTCTCTGAATTCTTTTTTAATCTCTAAATTAATTTCTTTCTCTCACCAAAATGTTTTTTTTCTCTTTCTGAATTTTTTTTTTTTGCCTTGTGGTTCAGGGCTTCCATACTTTCCCAACAGGGAAAAACATATATATATATTTTTTTGTAATTGCATTAAGAAGATGTCATCATTAACTTTAGGGCATGGGCTGAATGTTTGGTCAATGTTAAGGTCATACTTTGCTTTATCACCATTTCAACAGATGGTACATTCACAAATGAAGATAGACGATCCAGAGACCCTGATTTAAAGCTGAGATTAATGATCCTCGGAGGTGATGAGGTTCTTATGAATCAAGCATGTGACACCATTCTCAGGATCAGACAGAGAGAAGACACCTCTAAACCTGGCACATGGGAACCTATGAAGACTCATGTGTATGGCCGACAGGTCTCAGTGTTAAAAACTCCGTCCTATTGGCTGCAACACATGAAATCATATATGTTTTTCAACAGTGCAGTCAAATCTATTAAAAATGACCTGGAGGCCTATGAATCTCTGGTCTTTCCTGGGCCTCATGCCTTTCTGCTGGTGCTTGGAGGTGTAAATGGCACAGGTGAAGAGCTGTATCTTTTACTAGCCCTCAGTGAAGTGTTTGGGAAGGCGGTCTTACAGTATTGCATGGTCTTATTTGTGCATGAAGTCGAGCATAATGATCAAATAATGAATGACTGTGTCAATATGTGTGGAAAGAGGTACCACATTTTACAGGACAGCGACAACAGTGTTGAAACATTGTTTAAAAAAATTGTGACAATGACAGAAGAAAGAAGCAAAGAAAGCACCTTTTTCACAAAACATTTGGAATGTTTCAGAAAAGCTAAAAATCATTTTCAGATGGAATTTGATGCTGTGCATAAATTTGGTTTATTAATGCAATACAATTGATTGATGTACAGTATGTTAATAACCTGTAATATGCTTCACTCGTCTCATTCCAAATATTCCAAATCTTTTCTTTTGTGTGTACACAAAAGTTGTTTTCCTATTATAATATGTTAGGTTATGTTTAGGGTTAAACTTAGGAAAAATTGCAATTGCATCGTTCTTAATTTTTTTAAATGGGAGTAAAAGTTGGACATTTTTGAACGATTCTATTACAATTTATCATGAGACCGGATTGATTTCAACACTATATCTATTCACTCAAAAAAATAAAATATTTTAGCCTATTTTAAGATTTAGACATTTCAGCATTATAACAAAATCCTATCAAATTGAATTGAGTAATTAAAAAAAAAAAATGTAATTCATGAAACTTAAAATATATATTTTTTTATAGCATCATCAAAACAAACTCTCAATCATCACTAATACAGAATATTTACATTGCATTTATATTTAGTACAGTAGAGATGATAGTTAACTATATAACTGATAATTCAAAAATAAATAAATAAATAAATACAAATAATTGAACTAATTAAAAACAATTATTCATGAAACTTAAAATATTTTAAGATTACTCCATTTATTCAATCAGTTTTGTTATGAAATTAATCGAAAGTTGCATTATCCTTTCAAATCAGAGAGCAAATTTATTTTGTGAAATGTTTTTCTTGAAAAGAGTGCTTGACATTTTTCTATATACTGTAATGCAATGACACCCGGCATTTTCAAGTGTGGCTTTAGTATCCAAATATTTCTTCGGAGTCACTGTATGATCAATTACTCTATATTTTCCTACAAGACAACACTAGACACTTGTGATATGTTTAATTGTTTGTGTGTGTGTTTAATGTATCTGAAGACAAATTCACACCTGTATTAGAAAGTAAGGACGAGCTGGAGAGCAGTGAGAAAGATTCACAAACCAGCTGATCACATGATTTTAAGGGACCAAAACATGTGAACAGCCTGGATTTTTCAAAACCCATTAGTGAGTATTAGTGCGTTTTGTCTCGGTTTCTATGGAGGTGTAGGAGTTTTATTTTCAACTTTATCTACTTAATGTTAAGAAATAATTCCTTAAAAAACATTACCATAAACCATCTGTTGAAATGGTGATAAAGCAAAGTATGACCTTAACATTGACCAAACATTCAGCCCATGCCCTAAAGTTAATGATGACATCTTCTTAATGCAATTACAAAAAAAATATATATATATGTAAGGTCTCCCTTACATTTCCAGATTTGCCCCAAGAACCAAGAATGTAGTGCCCTGCTCATGTCATTTATTTTGTATACTGTACATTTACTGTATAGAAGCAAGATGTACAAACAAATTTGTGTTTCACCACACAAGAGACTTGAAAGGACTGGGTTTGTGATATCTAGTCGATCAGAGCAGGTTTAGGCATGTAAAAATCCACTGCTTTAAATATTGTGGGTATATAGTGTGGGATAGGTCTATAGTTTGAATGGGAGCATATGCTCTTTTTAGAATTTCTTAAATTTATCGTTAGTTTTACAGGCATTACAGATAGCATAGGCTTGATCTGCAACAAAACTGCCAGATGGAATAATTTTTTTTTTTTTTCCCAAAACAGAAAGTCTTGTCACTATAGTTACTATAGTATATTCAAATAAAATGAAACTTGGAACTGCACATGGTATGCACACTACAATTTTAGCTTAATTTCAGAAAGGAGCTTGGTTTTACAGTCCAGATACAGTTTAAATTGGATCTTTTCACACAGTTTTGAAAGGTTATTGGTTTTATGTCTGAGCATGATTATGTACAGATAGCATTTTTGTTAATACACATTAATTTCATGCATATTTTACAGAGAATGATGAAGACGATTTACGACATAAGTATGATATTTTCAAGCATTCATACTGTATTTGTGAGTGTACTATGGTTCTCTATGAAGGTGAAATACATGTGTTAGATACATATTAAAACATGGATCTTTGTGTTGATGTGCTGTGATTACATTAATGACATAATCTAACATTCTCTCCCTTGTGTTATTTCCTTCTATACAGTTCCACTCCTCAGTCATGGTGAGCAGTTATATATCTACTACACAGGCCTTTCCAGATCCTTCAAACACACTCTAATTGATCTGTTTAAGGGCAAAAATTCTCATATAGATGTAAAAAGCCAATCAAATGATCAAAATATCAGCCACAATCAAATTGTTCAAGTTCTATGAAAATGGTAATGGTAAATGGTCTGCACTTATATAACATCTTATTTAACCTTAGCAGTTCTACAAAGTGCTTTACACTGTGTCTCATTCACCCATTCACACACACTCACACACTAATGACAGCAGAGCTGCCATGCAAGGTGCTAGCCTGCTATTGGCAGCAACTTGGTGTTCAGTGTCTTGCCCAAGGACACTTCAGCATGTGGAGTCATGTGGGCTGGGAATTGAACCTCTAACCCTGTGATTAGTGGACAACCTGCTCTACCACATGAGTCCCCAAACATTTTGTAAAACACCAAAGTGAAGGGAGGGTGGAGCATGTTCATTTAATCCTGTCAGTCAGTACGCAAAAGTATATCAGAAGCTGCGTACATCATTGGGGCTGCACAATTATTAAAAAACAAATTGCTACAGTATATGACCTTGTGTGATTATTAAACTGCAAAGAGCTGCGATTTAACTAAATAAATAGTCTGCTCGCTGTGAATAATCATTTTCCACCCTGTTTTTGGC
The DNA here is from genome assembly GCF_019703515.2 of Myxocyprinus asiaticus. Taxonomy (NCBI): domain Eukaryota; kingdom Metazoa; phylum Chordata; class Actinopteri; order Cypriniformes; family Catostomidae; genus Myxocyprinus; species Myxocyprinus asiaticus. Next base: position 2,546,176 of record NC_059381.1, on the reverse strand, counting down.
CCTCTGTCTGGAACGCTGAGTTTTGGCCTAAGCACCTCCTTAAAACTTCAACATAAACGCCCACTGTTATGATTGGTTAACATCGTGCCTCCCTTCAAATACAGCCATTTTTGAAACTCAGTCTGAAGAGAATGAACCAGCTCCACAACATTATAAAACTAAATGTCAGGGTTTACACACAACGCACATCCAACACATTGCATCCAAAAATATTCAACTGTTCATCTTAAGCTCAACTGTTAACACTCACACACTTTCTACACTGGACATGAGAGTCATGTCAAACTTATTATAATCAATGATGCTGTCTACCATGGAAGCATCCGTTGCGGCGCGTTGCGTTGAGCCGACAGTAAACAGATGTTCCGCTCCATTTTGCGCTGCACGTGCTGATGCTACTATTGCCAACAACACAAATAAACAGTTTAGAAAGTTTGTGTTGAGCGCCCGGTGTAGACAGCCTCAAGCCGTTGCATCGCATCAACAGACACGCCTGGTGTAAACAGGATGTAAGCACTATAAACTATCACACATGACACATGAAATATTCATGAATTAAACTGTTTACTCACAGTTTTAGCCCCAACCTTCAATAACAGTTCCTTTGCGAAGATTGAATCGTATTGGTATGAGCCAAACATACAATCCACTCTGAAATACACTGAAGACACATCCAGTTTCCAGTATCATTCCTTCATGTTTTCATACACCAACAACTAAAAATAGCGCTGATGGGTGAAAGAACGCATCCATGACAGAGAGCTTCTCCTCTTCAGAGTTGTAACTTGACACCGCGTTTTTTAAAAGCGGCCCGAGATATGAATCAAGCGGTCAAAGACGTCTGTCTGTGCATGTTTATGTAGGAAAACATTTAAATCCAGACAGGCACATGAAGGTGTCCTGTGTAAGTCCATTTAGGATGAATCTCCCATGACAGGCCCCATCTCTCTCCACTGATTGACTGACAACCAGTGGGCGGGGCCAAGGGTGCAATGACGGAAAAATAGGTGTTGCATGTGCAGATGTATTTGGTCCTTGTGATGTCACAAGTTCCACGAATTCCAAACGAGATGTTTTTGCAGCTTGGTTTAAATAAATGCACTTTTTCTATTAAAGAGGATGTTTTCAGTCCTGAAACTTACAGAATGTTGTTATGGTACAATGACCTCTCATATGTCAAAAGATTACAAAAAATTGTATTCCTCATGTCATGATCCCTTTAAGTATATTTGTGAGGGTGGGGATTAGGGGGGCTGTAGAGTGCTCAAATCACCAGCTAGAGTCCTCCATCTTGGACTGCAACAAAATCTGTTTATCTTCATCACATTCAAGGGTTACAGTATATGAATATGCAAACTCATGAACTAATTTTACATTACAACTATCTTTCCACCACATAGTGTTTTGTTAATGTTTTCTGTATCTAAACTTCACAGAGGGAGAGCAAAATACAGAATGTAAGTCGTGTAACACTTTTAGCCAAAAAAATGTAGGTTAACAATTCTTTAATGATATTTATTTTTCATTACAATACTGACATTTAATGCACATTCCATGTCATCTTTACTAATCTGACATTGTTTCATCTCATTTTAAAATATGAAATGTTCACATTCAAAGAAAACAATGAGGATCTTCGATTTTTTTATACTTGGAGGCAATGAAGATCTTATGGATCGAGCATGTGACATCATTTTTAGGCACAGGGGGGAAGAACTGATTCTGAAATACTCAGAAAGGGTCAAGTCTCTGGAAGAAAAACCTCTTTGGTGAAAACACCTTCCGGCTGGATGAATCACTTGGCATCATTTTTTTCTTCTCCTCAAGAGTCAAATCTATCAAGGATCAGATGTTAGATTGTGCATCACGTCTTTCCAGGACGTATTCGTCGTGATACTGAAATTGAGAAGCTAAAAAAAGTGGTCGAGCAACTCAAAGCTAAAGAGAAAGAGCTGAAGCAGAAACTGAAAGAGACAAATCTAACTAGAAAAGAGACAACAAGATTTGGATACACAAGAGATTGTCAAGAGAGAGCAGCACGTACCGAGTGGATCAAAACATGAGCAGCTCGGAGTTAACTTGTATATTTCCACCATTCTTAATCTTATATTTCTAAATACACTATGGCCAACAGAGTAATTAGGAGATTTAAGTTATGCTTTGTTTTTCTTTATCCATAGTGTCTGAAGAAGCCAGATCTCCAGATGAAAGAGGAGATTCACAGGTCAGTGGATTGAGCGAGTCTGGACATTCAAAACCTGAGTGACGGAACAGCCTTGATTTACTGATGCCTAATAGTAAGTATTCATAATTTAAGGAATTAACTCAAATGCTAAAGAACAAGTTATGCTATGCTTTGTTTTTCTTGCAGTGTCTGAAGAGAAAGACAGACCTCTAGATGAAGAAGGAGAGATGAAGAGCAAAGATGAACATTCACAATCTAGTGGATCAAGTGAGACTGGGGACTGAAAATCTCTAAGACTTTGACCCACCTTAGAGTGAGAATTCAAACGTAACTCTTGTGCGACCTTCGGGACATTTTTGTCTTTTTCATTTTTGTTTTTTCGATCATTTTGGCCGTGTTAATGCCAATGGCATACATTTTGCCAATGGTGTGTATTTTGGGGGGATTTTGATATTTCAACCTCAGTTCCTATAATACATCTATAATACACTGTGTACACAAAATAGTTCACACTCAGGACCTTCAGGATAAAAATATCCCCATTGAAACCCATTAAAACTGCAATATTTGATCCCAGTGCCATTAAAGTATAAAATCATGAATTCTATGATATTATGCTTTCATTCCAGAGTCCTGGCTTCAAAATTTACATTTTTTATATTTTCCACCAGATGGCGCCATTTTTCTCATATTTAGCCTATGGAGCAAATACATGCTTTTTTCCTATTCTCTGTTTGCTGTATTATAGAGCACTGCAGGCCAGTTGAATAAATGATGCAGATAAAATTGTGTGGGTGTGTATTGAGAAATTTGTGTGTGTAAAAAACAACAGTGGCATTATGTAAACAAACTGGCATTTAAAGGGTGAAAATCCTGAAAATTAATGAATATTTGGTAGTTATGATAGGACTGATGTTGTTTAAATAATCTAAGTCAGTGAAAGTGGAAAATAATATTAATTTATAATATTTTTATGGCAGTTTTTTGATGCGGACATTTTTTGTCCTTGAAGGACCGCTGAGTAACTTTTCTTTTTTATTGACGCACAAGGGTTAATTGAATAATTTAATGCAAACTTAGAAATCTGAAATTTTTCTCACCATTCTGGATATATTGTAGAGGTCACTGTAATTTGGCCAAGTAAGACCAGGATCAACTTTTTTGTCCCGGGAACAACATTCCTGTATGAGAAATAGTCCTAACCCCATTCCAAACCCCAACCCTAACCATGAACTAAGCCTAAAATCAGAAGGAAATGATAAATGGACTAGAGGACACACTCAAAACCCCAACCCAAAATTGACCCTTTTCCCTATTCTTAAAATCTGACTGGCTGAAAGGAACAGGGTTCCCATCCCATTTGATCAATGATTTTTTTTTCATGACTAGAAAACGAAACAATTGACAAGAATGCCAAACCTATATTAAGGAGATGTTAGACAGAATGTTATGGACTTACAGCCTCAGTCACCATTCACTTTCACTGGATGGAAAAAGATGCAATGAAAGTGAATGGTCACTGAGTGGGGTGGGAAAAATATAAATTTTCTGATGCATCACGATCTTCATTTGAACGATCTCAATATCGATTCATAAATCCCAAGATCGATCTTTTACTCTGTGCGCAACACTCCACTATAATGAGAGGAAATCACTCGCATTAGCAACCAAATTTCACGCTATGCGACTAAAATGTATATATTTGGCAACTGGCTGGAAAATGTTTATATTTCCCTTACTAGTAATTGTGAAGTATAGTGGTGGAGTGTTCAGCAGCGAGATCCTTTCACTGCGTGTTGAGAGTAAAAGATGTTCCACGTGTCCAAAGACGAGATCCACGCAACCCATTTGTCAATGAATAATGTCTCTTTTAATATCCTTTCTGTTCACTATAGTCAGTTGTTGATTAAAAACAACAAAAAAAGAAACATTTAATTCTAATCAGGCATAGCACGGATGAGATAAAGCCATTTGAGTCTCTCGTTAACATGCGCTCATCTACATATGCTGCAGTCTTTCTTAAAGAGACAGTACCGGTTTTAGCACGTGTTCAACAAATCAATGTATATACCTATAAATAGTACAAATTATGTTATAAAACAATAAACATGCAACAAAAAATAATATATGCAATATATTGTCATATTTATTGATTTATTGGATTTGTTCATTTTTAAAAGCTAAAATGTGACTGAAAAACTATTAAAATATAATTGGTAACATTATCATTTTCGTAATGTACATCGTTAGAAGGTCCCCAGTATAGGTCCCCTAGGAGATAATTTTTTTCATATGTAAGCAAAAGGGACATTATAACTGAAATATAGCCATCTGAATCGATATTGAATTGAATCGAAATCGAATCGAGAGCTTGTGAATCGGAATCGAAACGGGAAATCTGTATCAATACCCAACCCTATCACTGAGGCTAACATTCTGCGTAACATCATCTTTTGTGCTCCACAGAAAAAAGAGAATCATGATGGTTGTAAATATTGACAGAATTTTCTTTTTTGGGTTACCTATCCTTTTAATCTACCTCACAGCTTCCAGTTTTACTGTAAATTTTACATTTTAATTTAAATTTGTATTTTATTTATTTTTGTACACTGTAACATTTATATGATATATCATTATCAGTGTTTGTAGGGGTGGTGTAGACAGTGCCAGTCCTACCCCATTTGGCACCCTAGGCCCTCCAGTAGCACATTCAATTAACTGAGAAGAACCGACTCAAAAGAGTGATTAATTCATGCATCGGGCATCGCTCCAATTCACGAGTCCCACGCTTGTGAGTCTATGTCCGTGTTCACAATGGCATACTTTCCTTCTCTCACTTGTGCCATGCACAGATGTAACAGAAACAGTAAGAGTAGTAAGGTAGTAAGGCATTCAGTACACGGTCTATATGTTCCGTGGAGGGTGCAACAGGGTGCATTTTGTTCAACAGAGATTGGACACATGCTAAAATTGGCTCGGTAGATGGTCGCCCCCGAAGTGATGCCGCCCTAGGCGCTCGCCTATGTCACCTAATGGGTTGACCGGCCCTGGGTGTAGAATTTTGGTAAAAGATCTTATTGCAACTGAAAGGTTGTAGGTACAAACTTCAAACCCTTTTAAGGTAATATGTGAACTATAACCAGTAACCACTGTGTCCTTAAACCTAAACTTCAGTAGTGTGTTGCTTTGGGTTAATGCATCAGTTAACCGACATGAATAATTAGATGTAATGATTTCAGTTTTGTTTTCATTTTAGGATATTGTATATAGTTTATTGCATGTGTATTTGTGTAATTAAACTGTAAATGCAGCATTTTCAACTGATATAAATAATATAATCAAATGTTCACCTGCAAGGCCTTATAGCACCATCTAGTGAAAAGCATCCAGTATTACACAGAAACACTAATATTTAGAGACCATCACAACACATCATTATAAATGACAGCAGGGACACCAAAACACATCTGAAACTCACCTGCTCAACACAGCTATCACAATTACCATAATGCCATGAATCCCATTAGAATCAGATCCCATAAAACCTCCCATAAAAAGATGTATTTGATATAAAATAGATTTACGATGATGGACGAAATAATTCTGTGATGTTTTAAGGTAATTGCAATTTTGAGGAAATATCACTGACTCAAGATCACACACATAACACTCTCATTACATCTCTGATACTGCTGCAGAAAGTCACCTGCTCTCTTTATCAGATCACTTCCTGTTCAAGCCTTCAGTCTCACTCACATCTTGAGTGACAGCAGCAGATTCAGATGTAAAAATCAACCTGATTACGAGTACCATGTAGAAGCACTGTTTGGTTAGTGGTTCTGTCATGTTTCCATCCAAGTCACAAATTTAATTTATGAGCAATTAAATGTGGATAAAGCAGTGTTTTCCACCCATGTGTTTAAGAGAGCAAAATGACTTCTGGGTAAATTGGCTCAAAATAGAAATAAAAATGGAAGCTGAAGCAACTGAGGCTCTTTTATGAATTGATTGTAATGAATTACTTGCGGTTCAGACAGCGTGCAGACAAAACACATTGACAAACTTCATGTTTCCTAGCGTTCAGCGGCAGATGCATGTCAGACAGTTCTGGGAGGGAACAGTAGTAGATGGCAGGCTTTGTGCCTGGCATTTCAGAATAGCCAGAGCAACATTTCAGAAGCCATGATATATGATATTGACAGATTTTTTGATCTGCATCTATATTCCTATATAAGTTCTATAGGAATATATTCTGTAAATGTGTTTTCATCTTAGTTCTTGCACGTCTTCTTATCAAAATATAGAAAAAAATCATCCACCTCCAGCGATCGTGTGAGTTTGTTATGCACATTTTGGAGATTTTATTTGCATTTTGTTGTTTCCATCCAGAATTTGTATGCGATATCCCAAAATTTGTCTAAAAAACATGCTAACCCAGCCAATGTTCTGCACATTAGAGATGAAAATAACATGGTCCAGTAAAATTAGTTTCTGCACAGTTCGATTTCAGGCCTACTGGAGCAACCTGAAATGAGTCCAAGAAGGTCTATAATATCCTAAGAGAACATTCCGTCAGCATTCCCATTTATCTCAATGTTGAATATCTTATCCTGAGCCGTGACATGGAAAATAAGTCCATTACATGCCTTTGAGAACCCCCACAACACCTACTATAATATAATAAAATATTTGTGCATTATATGTTGCTAAAAACATTTTTTTTTTATTGACATCAATAAATAGACGCTTTATGCACACATAAACCAGACACCTTGAAATATACATTTATAACTCTCAATCTAGTGGTCAAAATTATGCATATTTTTTCATTTATGAATATTTAGACAAATTAAAGTGATCTGTTTCGTTGACTAATAACTGAATGGTTAAAATAAACACAGAGTCAACTGAAAATACAGAGATGAGTATCAGTAACCATGTAAACTAAACTGCTTTATCAACAGGATAAAATGACAGAGTCAAGCTAAACACACAACATCACAAACTTCACACCAAGCATCTTTTACCATGACTAAACTAATGCAGGACCACAAAACCTCAAGTTCTTTGATACATTGTTTTACATTCTGTCATTTTTAAAGAGGGAAATGCTCTTCATTCGTGACAGGAAAGCATTAGTTATAGTGGGAATGAAAATATAAATAGAAGTTCAGTTCTTAGTTTGCACAATGTTGCGTTCACATAATGGTTTTCACAAACCGCTTGGCTTTGCTTGATGTTGGTGAAACTAAAGAATGCAACATGCGTTTTCCTTTGAAATGATTTCCTTCCATGGAATCAGGTCAGAAATATATAGGGCTAGTTGCCACATTGGGAAGTTGTCACAAGAGTATTATTTTAGTGACTATAAGGTTTTGAGTCAGAAGTCTAAGAAGTCCAAGAAGTACACAAAGCCTCATTTTCTCTAGCAGTGGTTTCCAATATCATATTTTGGTAATAGCTCTTGGGTAAACAAGTGAACACAATAAAACACACTTAACTGCATTAATTCAAAGGTCAACTAAGTAATGAAGGTAGACTGTAAACAAAAAGTTAAACTGTGTTCTCAGGACATTTTCAGGGTATTTTTAATAATGTCCGGTCAGGGCAAGTTATCACATAGGTTTTATATGTTGCAATTTTACCCAATTTATTCTTTTGGCTAATGGTTTGATATTTGTATTTGTTACCACTTACATTTTTGCTGTTTCATGAATTGTTTTACTGTTTAAATTTAGGTTATACTTGGCTTTAATTGGCTGCTTAATGGCAGGTTACTGTTGTGACAACTTACCCCAATAAGTGTGCCTGCATACCCTGTTACTGGGCCAATGGCTTTTTGGAAGCCAAGACTTTAAGGTTTGTGCCTATACAGAAAGAGACGTTCAAAAATAAACATACCCTGACAAATAATGTGTTTTTTTGTTTTCCTGTAACCATGTGTGTTGAAGTCCCTGTATTTTCCAATGTCAAACGGTAATCCACAGGTAAGTAAAATGAGCACACCAAACATGTCTGAAAAAACACAACACAAGAATGTTCACATACTGCATCAGGTGTCTTCCTATCAAGAAAAAGAGGAAAAAAACTACAAAACACAACGAAACGCATCACAACAAAACAGATACAATCATAAAAAATAACACTATTCAAATTGATGTGGCCTGTGGAAATTTCCACCAACATATCAATATAACGTTTACAGGTCTATCACGGATTAACTCGGGAAACCCAGAAAAGTGATGGAATTCCATTAATCAACGATGGGCAGGAAGACGATCACATCCCAAAATATTCCATCTACACAAGATCTGGAATGCCCTATAGGCTGATTACATGAGAACATTTCAGAACTATTCAAATTAGGTGGTGTAGCCTATTATGTTCTTGCCTTAAGCATTATAAACAAAATCCCCTGGTGTTGTTTACAGTCACAAGAATAAATTCAAGCTACAAATACAGTATAAGTAACATTATAGTAAGTCACTGAATATATAAGAAATATCACATCAAGCAAGAATGCTGTAGAACTGAGTATCAATACAAGAGAACGATGCTTTTATGACAGTACTATAAGGCCACATCCACACTAATCCCTTTTCGCTTCCTAACGTCTTAATTTTCCAAAGTATGTGGCAGCCTAGTCTCAGCCTCAGACGGCACTCCCACAGTCCATGCTGTACGTCTGATGCATATAGCAAACAAAACTTGAAAACGTTTTCTCGATCAACTCAGCGCAAATCTGATTGGCTGGTTCGATGGAACTTCCGCGAGTAGACGCACACAGGATGTTTTATCAGTCAGTCTGGAATCCGAGTTGTGTTTACAAGGTTCTGTGTTGATAGAATGAGCTCTTTTGAGGATGAAATAATCGCAGAATTTGCCCAAGTTTGCCAGTTTAGTGATATAAAATCTTTTAAAGATATTCAGATTTTTTTTGGGGGGGAACAAAGTAGAAAGTGAAGCGGATTTCCACGAGCAGAGTTGCATTTTCTGTTTTGTTTACTTTACTATATAATGAGGTTTTCCGCGGCCTGATCTCACATACAAATCGGCAAGTGTGTGCCGATTTTTCTTTAGCCGAAATCGGTATACATCGATCGAATTTGTAAACACTGCCCCCAGAGGCTAAAGCGGTAAGTGTTTCAGAGCATATAAACAAGTGTGACATCCATTTATATCCAGGAGAGTTCGCCAGAAGCCATTTGTAAAAAGAATTGTTTTCAGCTGTACAGGGTGTAAAACAGTGAAGAGAAATGCTATTTAAACCCAAATCTAACCATAACCATTAGTAGAGACAAAATGCAATGTTAGGAATTAAAATGCATTTGTTTATACAAACATGATTACTTCCTTGTTTGAATGGAAATTGAACTGTGGTCTCCCATGCAACATTACATTCCCTTGTGGCACAACTGGTAGCACGTTGCACCACAAGGGAAAGTAATTGTTGTTGAGCCGTTCCAAATATGTCCGATGGGACATAAGGCATGTCAGTGAGTCGGTATACTGTTGCCGATCCTAGGGTACCAGAACTTTCGGAAACAGCATGCCGACTTCCCGTGTGATCATGTTGTTTTCTGTGCTGCACTTAGACTAACTACACATTTATTGCTTTTCTCCCATGTGTTTTCTGTGCAATCGCCCACGGAGACTCCGTGCCATTATATAAATAATTTCTTTCCCCATGACGGTGTTTTATTATGGTATGATACATCTCTGATAACCACGCCCCTAAACACCCCGTAATGACAAAAGCAACTGTGATTGGTCGCTTTATATGTCAGTTAGATGGTTTTTCCTGTCTAAATGGGAAGATCTTGGCCAACTGAAGCTGGTTTATAGCCCAGACATTTGCTATTATCGTAGGTCTGGCTATGCGAGACTAGCGGTAGCCTATTGCAGAGCGTTTTCAAAATGCTCAGTTTTCGTTGGAGGAATACGGTGTTGTAGTAGTAATAAGAGGTATAAACATTGCAAATCAATGCATTTTTGCAAAATCGTGCTTGCATAACTAGAAGCATCTAGGTTCAGGTACTTGCATTGAATTTGTTTCAGCCTTTAGTAAAACAGCAATTGGAAGTAATCCCTTACTTTACTTTTCTCTATGAAAAAGTAATTTAATGACAATAATTAATTACTTAGTAATGCACTACACCCAACATGCAATCAAAAGTCATACACAAACTCACAGTCTTCACGTCTATTTGCACACCGTGTGGCCAAATACCGGAAATACGTAAGACAAGTGGGTAAGTAGGCAAATCCAAAACCACAAGTGGGGGTATTGGGACAGGGCCTAAGTGAGTAGTAATCGGCTGGTCATGTGATCCGAACAAGGCAGCCCCCATAAGAGGACCCTCTCCATGTAGAATAAAACAGCTTTTATAAAATTTCTGATATGACTGATGAACCTTATGTCATGTGATTTTATACATGTGTTTCAAAATTATCACTATTCCTCTAGGAGTAAAACTATTTTAATGTGGTCAAGCAGTCTGCATTACCAATCAGATTGGAGGACAGGAACAAATATGTTTCAAAAGTACTACATAGATCTGGTCTGTGAAGGGTTAAACTCATAACTACAGTAAATCGAAACACTTTTCAGTTGTTATAGTCCAAGGAGGATCCTTGCACAACTGAATTCTGGAGCAGGGAAAGTGATAGTGATACCAGATACCTGATTCCTTAGTTCATTGTAGGCATGACGTGATTGGCTGTAGGTCAGCATGGCTCAACCAATCAGCAGAAAGAACAGGAGTTCTTGAAAAGCTTTTATGGCTGTTCCTCTCAAGAAGTCCCGCAGTAATAAGTGGAAGAGCTCAGAGGCTATAAGCAGCTGTTCATACATGATGTTCATAATACATGTTGTAAGTAAACATTTTACAACTACTAAACAAACTAAACTGATCTTTACTAATGATTTAGCTGCACTTCTAATGATGATCATGATTTGTGAATTATTTATTTACTTGTTTATTTTGTTTCATTTTCATTATAATTCACAACCCTAGTGCATAGACTGTGTGATAATGAGATATTTAAACACTTCCTATGTGAAGGTGGTTTTGCACTTCAATAGAGGCAGTTTATATATATATATATATATATATTATTGATAGTGTAGTACAGAACAGTGGCATTAAAGTAACATGTTCAAATGCATGTTGATTATTTTAATAATGAAATCACATGGGTTTTGACATTTACAACTTAAATGTCACTGTTATAGAGGGCACAGTGTTCCTTCCTTTTGTTCTACATTCAACACAAGGTTGTTTACTGTAAAGCAGACTGACTTCATTTTGCACTATTTGAAGAATATCTTGTATCCCTATTTTTACAGTTGACACAGGACTCAACTTGTCATATCTTATAGGCAAGTAGCTAAAAGCCATAAAATGTTACCATGGTACTACCAGCTGATATCATCACTGTACCATGGTACTGTACTTTGACTTTAATTTGCAATTTCTTTAAATCTACAATTTATTATATAGCACATTAATGTAATTGGGCCATGTAGCACAGCACACACTTAAAATACTCAACATGCACAGTATTTCACAGTATTTAAGACCAGGCTTAGTTAGGTAATTAATATTGTTAAAGGTATATTCCAGGTTGAATACAAGTTAAGCTCAATCGACAGTATATCTGGCATAATGTTGATTACCACAAAATTTAATGGAAGTGAATGGGGCCAAGTTTCAGAGGGTTTAAAGACCGAAATGTGAAGCTTATAATTTTATAAAAGCACTAACATTAATTCTTCTGTTAAAATGTGTGTATTATTTGAGCTGTATAGTTGTTTAAATCATCATTTTAGGGTTTTAGGCACTACGGCATTATGTCAGCATGGCAACAGTGTTCTAAAATTGGCTATAACTTTACACAGATGTGGTTAGTAAGTGATTTTATCACACTAGAATCATATTAACATGCATATGGTTTACGTCTTGTAGCTATACTTTTTGAAACATTTACGGATTGGCCCCATTCACTTCCATTGTAAGCGCCTCACTGTAACCCAGGTTTGTGTTTTTTTTTTTTTTTTTTTTTTTTTTAAAGAAAAGGAGGAAAGAGTTGAAACTAATTTCTGGGGTACTCATTATGACACAAAGGCTATCGCTTGAGCTTAACTTGTATTAAACCCAGAATATTTCTTTAAGATTTAAACTTGTGAACTGATAATCCCACATGTGTATTCTTAAAGGGATAAGTCACCCAAAAACCTTATACAATGAAAGTGAATGGTGACTGAGGCAGTGATTCTGCCTCTTCTTTTGTGTTCAACAGAAGAAAGAAAATCATATGGGTTTGGAACAATGCAATTGCATAGAAAGTGGCGGTGGTAGCATAGTGGATAAAATATCTGTGTGGATATCCCAAAGGCTATTGGTTGAAAGCCAACTTTCAATCAGCCCTTGTGCAAGTCACTAAACCCTGCCTTGCCCAAGGGTTACTGGGATTATTTTATCCTGGTAAATCCTGATATACCTCTAATTAAGTGTGTTTGACTGTATGTAACTCTGTTGTTAGAAAACGGTAAAGTAGATATACTAGACTAGACTGTGTGTGTGTGTGGTGGTGGGGGTGGTGGGGTGGGGTGTGTATGTTTATGAAATCATGTGGGTGTTACCTCACTTCAAACCACAAGGGTATTTTTTTTTATTTAATCTCACTCAATCTTTCATTTTTCCCTTGTGATATGAACTATAGAAATTGGGGAAAATCAAGTTCAAAGTCACTAGTTTCCTGCTCGTGCAGGATTAACACTTGCCCAGAAAATCTTTCAAAGCGATTGTGATATCATTCCTTTCAGTTTGACTGTTTATACGATGTGATATGTCATAGGGTTATGGTTTGCATGTGCTGTCGGGAAGGCACGTATTTGCACACAGCTCAAAACTAGATTGACAACTTTGATGTTGTCTAAACAAAGCCATTAAACGCTAATTATAAATAATACGTTTGAAGGTTACACATAGATAGACGGATAGAGAGAGAAAGATACATTTCAAGCAGATTAAAGGCCTTGTTTACTTTTACATTTTTGAATTTGTTTTTGATATTTGGAGTTTGAATAGTCTTGGCGCAATTGAAAATTCCATTAAAGGTGCTGTAAGCGATTTTAGCCATTCTACTTCCACGAGACTGAGCCGTTGGATTAGCCACGCCCCCTCTTTCCAAATCCCCGCAGTACAAAGATAACAAATGAGCTTTATTGAGGCTGACATCATGCATTTAAAACAACAGCAGCAAAATAGCACCCTCAACAGACAACTTTTATGAACAACATGGCATAAAATTGGCATTAAGCCTCAATAATCTGCTGCAACTACAATACTATGAGAACGCGCAATATGATTGACAGGTCGAAAGCGTCATTGTCCACAGACCGCGGACAAATTTTTATTTGCTGTTTACAGAGTCCAGTGCTATCACAGAGACCTGTGAGATCTCACAACACTTATTTCATTCATATCTTTCAGGGAGTAGGAACATTTTTTTCCATGAAAAAATCGCTTACAGCACCTTTAATGCAAGTCTATGGGATTTTGGGGATTTTTGAACGTCCGCTCTGCAAAAACTCATAGCAACCTGAGTCAAAACAGCCCGAAGGTCTGTGCCAAGTCTGGTGAATGTAACTTGACAGCTCTAGTGGGAGCTACATTCAGACATTTTTGTCATGGTTTAAGAGATTTTGGAAAAACCCTAAATCATATCTGCAGAATACCAGTATATTGACTTTGTTAAGCCAACATAAATAAAGACTGCAGTTGTCTCAGTTTGTGGTTGACTTCACAATGGCAGATGATCTGAATACCTAGAGAGCAGAATGGGTGATTGCAGATATAATGCTTATATATGGAAATGTAATGGAGGTAACCCCCCCAATAATCAAAACAAGCAAGTACAACCCCCAATATCTATACCATGATCAATGGAAACATGTAAATGCTTCACATTGCAACCCACCCAATGTTCAAGCCAAATCTACACCCTTGGTTATCATCAAAAGTCTATACAAATTTTTTTTAATTATTTTCTCCCCAATTTGGAATGCCCAATTCCCAATGCGCTCTAAGTCCTCATGGTAGCGTAGTGACTCGCCTCAATCCGGGTGGTGGAGGACGAATCTCAGTTGCCTCCGCGTCTGAGACCGTCAATCCGCGCATCTTATCACGTGGCTTGTTGAGCGCGTTTCCGCGGAGACATAGCGCATGTGGAGGCTTCACGCTATTCTCTGCGGCATCCACGCACAACTCACCACGTGCCCCACCAAAAGCGAACCACATTATAGAGACCACGAGGAGGATGCCCAACGTGACTCTACCCACCCTAGCAACTGGGCCAACTTGGATGGAACTCGTGAATCCAGGGGTGTTAGTCAGCGTCAATACTCGCTGAGCTACCCAGGCCCCCTGCCGATAGTTTTTATTTTTTATTTAAAAAAT